>NW_024412377.1:93310665-93371888 GCF_014898765.1 Herpailurus yagouaroundi
GGACGCAGCGAAGGCAGTCCTGAGAGGACAATACATTGCAATCCAGGCCTATCTCAAGAAACAAGAAAAATCCCAAATACAAAAATCTAACAGCACACCTAAAGGAAATAGAAGCAGAACAGCAAAGACAGCCTAAACCCAGCAGAAGAAGAGAAATAATAAAGATCAGAGCAGAAATAAACAATATAGAATCTAAAAAAAACTGTAGAGCAGATCAATGAAACCAAGAGTTGGTTTCTTGAAAAAAATAAACAAAATTGATAAACCTCTAGCCAGGCTTCTCAAAAAGAAAAGGGAGATGACCCAAATAGATAAAATCATGAATGAAAATGGAATTATTACAACCAATCCCTCAGAGATACAAGCAATTATCAGGGAATACTATGAAAAATTATATGCCAACAAACTGGACAACCTGGAAGAAATGGACAAATTCTTGAACACCCACACTCTTCCAAAACTCAATCAGGAGGAAATAGAAAGCTTGAACAGACCCATAACCAGCGAAGAAATTGAATCAGTTATCAAAAATCTCCCAACAAATAAGAGTCCAGGACCAGATGGCTTCCCAAGGGAGTTCTACCAGACGTTTAAAGCAGAAATAATACCTATGCTTCTCAAGCTATTCCAAAAAAAGAAAGGGAAGGAAAACTTCCAGACTCATTCTATGAAGCCAGTATTACTTTGATTCCTAAACCAGACAGAGACCCAGTAAAAAAAGAGAACTACAGGCCAATGTCCCTGATGAATATGGATGCAAAAATTCTCAATAAGATACTAACAAATTGAATTCAACAGCATATAAAAAGAATTATTCACCATGATCACGTGGGATTCATTCCAGGGATGCAAGGTTGGTTCAACATTCGCAAATCAATCAACGTGATACATCACATTATTAAAAAAAAAGATACAAACCATATGATCCTGTCAATCGATGCCGAAAAGGCATTTGACAAAATTCAGCATCCTTTCTTAATAAAAACCTCGAGAAAGTCAGGATAGAAGGAACATACTTAAACATCATAAAAGCCATTTATGAAAAGCCCACAGCTAACATCATCCTCAATAGGGAAAAACTGAGAGCTTTTTCCCTCAGATCAGGAACATGACAGGGATGTCCACTCTCACCGCTGTTGTTTAACATGTGTTGGAAGCTCTAGCATCAGCAATCAGACAACAAAAGGAAATCAAAGGCATCAAAATCGGCAAAGATGAAGTCAAGCTTTCGCTTTTTGCAGATGACATGATCTTATACATGGAAAATCCGATAGACTCCACCAAAAGTCTGCTAGAACTGATACATGAATTCAGCAAAGTTGCAGGATACAAAATCAATGTACAGAAATAAGTTGCATTCTTATACACTAATAATGAAGCAGCAGAAAGACAAATAAAGAAACTGATCCCATTCACAATTGCACCAAGAAGCATAAAATACCTAGGGATAAATCTAACCAAAGATGTAAAAGATCTATATGCTGAAACTATAGAAAGCTTATGAACGAAATTGAAGAAGATATAAAGAAATGGAAAAACATTCTGTGCTCATGGATTGGAAGAATAAATATTGTCAAAATGTCAATACTACCCAAAGCTATCTACACATTCAATGCAATCCCAATCAAAATTGCACCAGCCTTCTTCTTGACGCTAGAACAAGCAATCCTAAAATTCATACGGAACCACAAAAGGCCCCAAATAGCCAAAGTAATTTTGAAGAAGAAGACCAAAGCAGGAGGCATCACAATCCCAGACTTTAGCCTCTACTACAAAGCTGTCATCATCAAGACAGCATGGTATTGGCACAAAAACAGACACATACACCAATGGAATAGAATACAAACCCCAGAACCAGACCCACAAATGTATGGCCAACTAATGTTTGACAAAGCAGGAAAGAACATCCAATGGGAAAAAGACAGTCTCTTTAACAAATGGTGCTGGGAGAACTGGACAGCAACATGCAGAAGGTTGAAACTAGACCACTTTCTCACACCATTCACAAAAATAAACTCAAAATGGATAAAGGACCTGAATGTGAGACAGGAAACTATCAAAACCCTAGAGGAGAAAGCAGGAAAAGACCTCTCTGACCTCAGTTGTACCAATTTCTTACTTGACACATCCCCAAGGGCAAGGGAATTAAAAGCAAAAATGAACTACTGGGACCTCATGAAGAAAAAAAGCTTCTGCACAGCAAAGGAAACAACCAACAAAACTAAAAGGCAACCAACGGAATGGGAAAAGATATTTGCAAATGACATATCGGACAAAGGGCTAGTATCCAAAATCTATAAAGAGCTCACCAAACTCCACACCCGAAAAACAAATAACCCAGTGAAGAAATGGGCAGAAAACATGAATAGACACTTCTCTGAAGAAGACATCCGGATGGCCAACAGGCACATGAAAAGATGTTCAACGTCGCTCCTCATCAGGGAAATACAAATCAAAACCACACTCACACCAGTCAGAGTGGCCAAAATGAATAAATCAGGAGAGTATAGATGCTGGAGAGGATGTGGAGAAACGGGAGCCCTCTTGCACTGTTGGTGGGAATGCCAACTGGTGCAGCCACTCTGGAAAACAGTGTGGAGGTTCCTCAAGAAATTAAAAATAGACCTACCCTATGACCCAGCATAGCACTGCTAGGAATTTGCCCAAGGGATACAGGAGTACTGATATATAGGGGCACTTGTACAATGTTTATAGGAGCACTCTCAACAATAGGAGCACTCTCAACAATAGCCAAATTATGTAAAGAGCCTAAATGTCCAGCAAGTGATGAATGGATAAAGAAATTGTGGTTTATATACACAATGGAGTACTACGTGGCAATGAGAAAGAATGAAATACGGCCCTTTGTAGCAACATGGATGGAACTGGAGAGTGTGATGCTAAGTGAAATAAGCCATACAGAGAAAGACAGATACCATATGTTTTCACTCTTATGTGGATCCTGAGAAACTTAACAGAAACCCATGGGGGAGGGGAAGAAAAAAAAAGGGGGGGTTAGAGTGGGAGAGAGCCAAAGCATAAGAGACTCAAAAACTGAGAACAAAGTGAGGGTTGATGGGGGGTGGGAGGGAGGGGAGGGTGGGTGATGGGTATTGAGGAGGGCACCTTTTGGGATGAGCACTGGTTGTTGTATGGAAACCAATTTGACAATAAATATCAAAAAAATAAAATAAAATCAGGAAGCAAAATATATATATATATAAAAATAAATGCTTTCTTTTTAAGTTTTATAAAAACAAAATCACACTATATCTAGCCTTCTATGACTTGCATCTTTTATTCAACATTAAGTAACTATGATTCATCTATCTCATTTATATTCTCTGCTGTGAAAAATTATATTTTGTGATTTTATATGCCTAAGTACATATTATATAAAATACTATATACATACATACATATATATGTATAAAACAAACAACACTTCTATGAACAGTCTTATATAAAATGTTTAGAGCACATATAGCAGACTTTCTCTTCGGTAATATGCCGAGGATTTGGACTTTGGGGTCATTCTGTGCATGAATGTTTGAGTTGTTGTTTTTATTTTATTTATTTATTTTTTTAATTTTTTTTTCAACGTTTTTATTTATTTTTGCGACAGAGAGAGACAGAGCATGAACGGGGGAGGGGCAGAGAGAGAGGGAGACACAGAATCGGAAACTGGCTCCAGGCTCTGAGCCATCAGCGCAGAGCCTGACGCGGGGCTCGAACTCACGGACTGTGAGATCGTGACCTGGCTGAAGTCGGAGGCTTAACCGACTGCGCCACCCAGGCGCCCCGAGTTGTTGTTTTTAAAAACAACAAGGCCAAATAGTTTTTCGAAGGGTTTGAACTCTTCTACTACCATTAGCAATGTTTATGGTTCCTGTTGATCAATTCTTCTTCAAAATTTGATACCGTCAGAATTTTACATTTTTGCTAAAACAAAATTTATTGGTATCTCTGTAGCATTTTTGTTAAAGCTTACTCTTGGGGCTCCTGGGTGGCTCAGTCAGTTAAGCATCCGAATTTGGCTCAGGTCATGATCCTGCAATTTGTGGGTTCAAGCCCCACATCAGGCTCTTTGCTGTCAGTGCAGAGCTTCCTTCAGATCCTCTGTCTCCCTCTCTCTGCCCTTCCTCTCCTTGTGCATGCTCTCTCTCTCTCATTTAAAAAAAAAAAAATGCACCGGTAGATTTAGTTTTCTTAATGCTGTTCAGGATTTTTACACCTATGTTCAGGAATAAGATTGGTCTGTAATATTCTTTGCCAAACTCTTGCTCTTTGGGAGAAGATTTTAGAATCGAGGTTATGTTACCTTTAGACTAAGTAGGGAGTGTTTTCCCATTTACTCTGCCAAAAATGTTTGATAATAATAAAATAACCTGTTCTTTGAAAAACCTGAGGACTTGCCTCCAGAGTGGATTTGTGTTTATTTCTACTGAGAGCAAGGTGGGTGTACTACCCAAGGGTACTTGGGGCCGAAGGTAGTCTTCCAGTGACTGTGCTTAATCAGCATTTTTATCTCAGGACAGCCCTACTTTTGGGTTTGTTTACTTCTCATAGCAAAGTGCCTGCTTTGGCTTTGGCTTATTGTTGCTTTGCTATTAAATCTTTCTCATAGCTTTAAATTCATTTTTGTGTGTACTAGACAAAATAAATATACATCTAATTTATGTAGCCTTTTCTTGTATTTTAGCAGAAGCGTTCCTCTAAGTGTCCAGCTTGTCATATTGTCAGAGGGATTCAGTGGTTTGGATTTAATAAGAAGTAGTATCTTGTCACGTTTGGAGTCAGATAAGGCTAGGTTAAAATCTTGGATCTGTCACTTTAGTGGTCATATGATTTTAAGGAAGTCTGAATTTTTGAGCCTATTTCTTATTTAAGATGGGGATACTAACTTCTACTCTTATGGCTATTCGAAAGTATATAACAAAATATAACTGACATTTACTGAACTTGAGTGCCAGACACTGTTATAAGTATTTAGAGATATTAATCCATTCAATCTCATAAAGGCCCTATGCGATAGAGATTATCATCTCCTTTACACATTTGTATAAAACTAGAGAATGTTAAGTAACTTGCCTGAGCTTATAAAACTAATAAGCAGAGGAGATGGGATTCAGACTTAAAGTCTGGCTCTGCTGTTAAAAAATACTATGTTACGATTTACAGCACTAAGTCCTTTCAGTTATGTAAATGTCTACCAAAGTACCTGGCACATAGTAAGTGCTTTTAAATAATAGCTACATTTTAATAATAATAACATAATTATCAATAGTGAAAGAATTCATAAGGTAAGTAGATAAATGTAATATATCTACACCTGGAATATGCTCATTAAAAACAATGAAACGGGCGCCTGGGTGGCTCAGTCGGTTAAGGCCGACTTCGGCTCAGGTCACGATCTCACACTCCATGAGTTCGAGCCCCGCGTCGGGCTCTGTGCTGACAGCTCAGAGCCTGGAGCCTGTTTCAGATTCTGTGTCTCCCTCTCTCTGACCCTCCCCCATTCATGCTCTGTCTCTCTCTGTCTCAAAAATAAATAAACGTTAAAAAAAAATTAAAAAAACAAACAAACAGTGAAACAGTGCCACAGTTCTGCATGGAAGAATCTTAAGGGCATTATGCTACAAGAAAGAAGTTAGATTCAAAATGGCTACAAACTATATGATTTGATATAACATCATAAAGAAAACTATTGGGACAGATCAGCAATTGCCAGGTCTGGGAGTGGGAAGACTGGACTGACTGGGAACAGGCATAAAGAACCTTTCCGGGGATGACAGAAATAGCCTGATTATATGTTTGCCAAAAGTCACAGAACTATACACTTAAGAATCTCGAATTTTATTTATCTCCATGAACAAAACAAATAAAAAATAGGGAGCAATCTTTCCCCTGAAAGAGTATTTTCCAGCTATATTCATGAACTTTTGTCTTTGATTAACCTACAGAATTATGCTAATAATTTCTAAAATCTACTGATTTTAAAAACACAGTGTATTATTAATTTTGAAATATATAGATCCATGGAACAGCGCTAAGAGTTCCTTACCAATCCTGTGGGAATGGAGGGAAGCAATTAAGGAAGAGGGCTTGCTAGTTTCAAACTATCAAGGGATGCTTACTTAAGATACTTCTTTAGATTTTCTATTTCTTTCTATACTCTTTAAGAAATAGATTACAACATGCTTTCTGGCAAGAATTACAAGCTATATGACAAAAAGAAATGTAAGTGCATAGTACTAAAAACTCACATTATGCAAAGACAAAATTATACTTGTCAAAGCAAAACTTCAAGAAATAAACCGTACTGTAGTTCAAAATGGAAGAGTGGAAAATGTGATGTTAGTAAAACATATAGATCCAAAACGGATTTTTGTATAAAGAGTATGAAATGTGAAATCATTCAAACTTGGTTAGAAGGATTATTTAATTTTTTTCAGTTATCCTTAAAAAGTTAGAGACAGATTCTATAATGAAGAATAACTAAATAAAATGAAATTTGGAGGAAAACTTCCTATTAGTAATAAGAGAATCTGGCTGAAGGCAGGCAGAGTTACAATTCCTAAAAGCACAATATGGTCAAATACATGATAGCTTGGATTATGAGGCAGAAACATTTCCAGTTTCACTACAAAAGGGCAATGTTGACTTTGGAATTCAGTCACAGTAGGGAATAGAATAGGAAAGGTATGTACACCAAAAAAAAAGACTCTTCTGCTCTACATTGTTCTAAGAAGCAACTTCAGTAAAAAATCACTTAACAGGGTCCCACTCCATCTGTAAAAGTAGCAGGAAGTAAAAAAGATCTCATTCTACATGATTGCCCAAGACTCAGACAATCTTCTGAGTTCCCAATGAGTTTATTTTCAAATGATTTTTTTATCTGCTTTTTACAAGACTGTGTTTGTTTTTTAACTTAGATGGTGATAATAGTTGTATTACTACGTCAGCCAAAATCTTTACTAAGGTGACTACCTAATGTCAAATATGTCCCAACCTTAGGGAAGTCTTATAGCTAATTAAGAGCATATTCTTTTCTTTTTAGAATAATTAAAACTGCATTTTCTTTCTTCCACATGCATGTGCACGTGCACACACACACACACACACACACACAAACACACACACAACCTACACACAGAGCTGCAGAAATTAAAAAAAAAAAAAAAGCCAGTCCCAACTTATGTACTTAAAAAAAAAAAGCAATGATGCAGACATTCGACCGTTTACCTCCTATCTTGTTAGGTTGAAGCAAGGATAAGATTTGTTGAAATTCTAAATAAATTAACACGGTATCCCAAGTACAATTGTGACTTTTGCAAAATCCCCACTGGTATACTGGCTGATTACACTGGTAGTTACTTTTCAGTCTAATTTTCCTATTATTGTCAGGGCTGACAAACAGAAGTAATTCATTGTCTAGAGACCAGCAGACCAAAAAATTTTGGAATGACTGAACTTCCCAGGTTTAGGCTGGCATGGGTAAAAACCAGGCAGACAGTGACAGCATAGAACTATATTTTTTGTTAACAAAATAGTTAAAGGACACAGCTTATTAAAAAAAAAAAAACTTGAAAATTAATAGTGAGGCATACATTACCAAAGTACATGAAGTATTTGGATATCTGATGAGAAAACAAAGAGAAACATATATTTTTAAGATAGTCATAGAAGTCTTCAGTTTTACAATACAATGAGAAGTAGAAATTATAAATTATTTAAAAGAAATCTTTCTGTAAGTGAATATTACATATGTATTGTTCCTATGGGTGACTATACTATTCTATCAGTTATTTTTATAGGTATCAACTGATATACACAGGGTCAAACAGAAACTAGGCTTACAGGAGTAATGAGAGAGAGATTTTCCCAAACTATGGGCCATCCATCGTTTAAGCATAATTACTGTGTGTGAATAAAATATTTTTAAAAGTTTTATCAATAGCAAAGGTCTCCTGAACCACTCATAAAAACAAGCAGAATATTGCCATTTGTGTAATGAATTCAAATCTCCCTCTCAGTTTCATGTCTATTTGCATTAATAGCCAAGTTTTTTAGACTGTACTGGAGGCAATTATCTCAGAAAACCCTCTGTCAAAATAATACATGAAGTGAGACCTCCCTGACTGGCTGAGTTTGCAAAACTATTTTTTTTAATTTTTTTAAAGTTTTTTTCATTTTTCAGAGACAGACACAGCGTGGGTGGGGGAGGGTCAGAGAGAGGGAGACACAGAATCCAAAGCAGGCTCCAGGCTCTGAGCTGTCAGCATGGAACCTGATGCAGGGCTCCAGCTCACGGAAGGCGAGATCATGACATGAGCTGAAGTCGGACACTCAACCGACTAAACCACCCAGGCGCCCGCAAAACTATTTTTAACTGGAGTGTAGACAGACCTCATTCAACATACTGTGTTTGGGCCAGAAGCCAGGAGGGTCTGAGGAGGGGGTGTGTGAGCTGCATGGCTCTCAGGTGAGCTGGAGACGCTGAGGAAGGGAGCAAGTGTTGGGCTTCCATAGGAAGCTTAATGAATATGGCTAAAACATCATTTAAACACTTATTCCCTGGTGCTTTGGGAAGTGCCAGTATTTGGCCTCTTCCTTACAGACCTGAAGTTTGATAATGCCTAATGCTGTGAAAAGTGTAGGAATGAACTTCTCAGTATCTAGTCATCAGTTAATCCAGTTTCTTGGCTCTAGGAAAAGAACTTAAAGCAATAGCTCTACCTTTTTTACTTTTACTTTTATTGTGATCCCTGGATAATCAAACTGTTTTTTATATTACAACTTATTTGTCTTTCCCTCTTTGTTCTCACAGCCAAATCACTGAGAGCTGATGCACACCATAGTAAGTCTCCATTTGGCAGATAACAGCTTTTCTTTACTATTTTCTCTTAAATATCCAAATCAACTTTGCAAACAGATTTCAAAACTCATTCAAATTCTGTCCAGTCAGCAAAATTTCTAGGCCCCAAACAGCATCAGATGTTTTGTTCAGCACCCTTACTACTTCTACTGTTTAATTTTGACAAGAGAACACAGACAAATAACCTCTCTCTATTTTTCAATTGGACAAAACTTTTAGGCAAAGTTCTTACTAATCCAAATCAAATGGAAAAAGGGAAGAGAAATATTTTTATTAAAACTATTGATTTGAGGGGCTGGTAATTATTTGTATAACTAGAATAAATGATCTCTCTTTCTCCAACTGACTAAACTATGGCACTGTTGAGATCTTCTAATCAAAATTTCCATGTGATAATTTCTCTCAGCTATTTTCAATGTCAGGAAATAATAATTACTCTTTACTTCTAGAATTGCAATATTCTTTTACCTTATTTTAGTAGATATGATATTACTCTTTCCAAGAATGCTTCACAGCCCTATACTCTTTTCCTCAAACACTCTTATTATTTAAAAAACTGAATATTTCAATTAGAGTTGTCATATTAGTTTCAGATGTACAACACAGTGATACAACGATGTTAATAAACACAATACCCACCATGATAAGTGTAGTTACCATCTGCCACCCAACAATATTACAGAACTACTGACTATATTCCCCATGCTGTATTTTTTCATCCCTGCGACTCACCTATGTCTTGTATTCTTCTTTGATAAACATAACAAGTCAAATTTAAAACACCAATGAAAATGATTTTAGGGCTTAATATTTCCTGAGATAGAATATACATTTCAAAGTACAGTTTTGTATTAGAAAACTCACCACAATTTTTGTTTCTGCATTTTTGCACTCTCTTGTTTGAAAAACACTTATTTTTACTTCAAGCCTCAGTTCACATCTTTTAAGTAGCTTTACAGAACCCGATCTGCCAGAGTTAATGTTCCACCCCCACCCCAGCACTCCCCCTTCCTTTCCTGCATACCTCTGATGGGGCTCTCACTGCCCCATAATTATTAGTTTTTGCATGTGTCTCTTTCACTAAATGTTGAGTACGCCAGCATATCCATTTCCTATGGCTGCCACAACAAATTACTACAAACTTCGTGACTGAAAACAACACACATTTATTCTCTCACAGTTCTGGAGTCCAGAAGTCTGAAATAAGTATAACCGGGCCAAAATCAAAGGATTTGCAGGGCTCAGTTCCTTCTATATGCACTACAGAAGAATCTTTTCCTTCTTCCAGTTCCTGGCGATTGCCATATTCCCTGCCCTGGAGTCACATCACTCCAATCACTGCCTCCATTATCACATTGTCTTCTCCTCTTATGTCTGTGTCAAATCGCTCTACACCTGCATCTTATAAGGATACACATAATTGCATGTGGATTCACCTCAATACTCCAAAATAGTCCCAGGATATTCCCAGGCTGCTTAACTTGATCACATTTACAAAGTCTTTAACCATTTATGTGAACATTCACATATTCCAGAGATTAGCACATGGACCTCTTAGGGGACAATTATCAAGGCTACCATACTTAGTGAGGAACAAGTATCTTATTCATGTTGACACCCTCAGTCCTTAGAATGGCAGAGAACAGAAGCTATAAGAATTGTTGATAAATATATACATAATTTCACTGAGGTTTTAAATGCTTATAAATTCACGCAAAATTGTGAGTTTACAGTGTTCATTAGAATTTACTATTGAGAAAAACTGACTAGAGGCTTTAACAGGATAATCGTAATGTTTTTAGTGGCCATATATAGTGAATAACTAAATTTGTTTTATAATTGGGTTCTCATTTAACACCTAACAATATTCAAGAATTACACAGACATCAAATAAGAAAAAATTCTCCACCTAGCACAATTTACAATTAAGTAATTCTTAAGTGTGAAAGAATAGAATGTAAAATAAGAAACAGCTTATGAGTACAAACTCATTATTTTTCCAATTAGAAATATAATTCACATATTTGCAATTACTAGCTTTAAAAGGGTTGTTTTATTTAAAAATCATAGATACTTGATAATGAAATATTCACTAACTCATAGAAATCAACTGGACCTCTCGAAGATGAAATATAAATGCCTCTGGAGAAATGTCTAGCTGGTTTCCTGGTCTTTGTACCATTTTGGTGTGACTTAATCAGGGTAATGAGGGACAGTATCACAACACATTACAACTTCTCTGCAGCTTGATCATGGATAATAAATGGCTTGGCAGAGGCCACTCTTTGGGGAACACTGTATCTCTGCAATTATATTATGTTCCTTCCCCCTGTATTCTGCAATTCCAATTAATGCTATGGAATAAGCTCTCTATGCCTGTGCCTGTAAGATAGACAAATCTAACTCACCTGTATGCTTTGTTTTATGAGATATCAATTTGTTGGTAAGTTGGTTCTCCCAACATTGACACTAATTTGAAAAAGAAAAAAGTTAACATATTAACCTTATTAATAAATATTTGCTGTGGCTTAATAAAATACACAAGGCTACCAAGAAAATAATTTAATCTAAGTTTTTTATCTTAATAACAACAAATGCTTCCATGAGGGGGAGAGATCTAGAAGCTCTGAAAACACTTATTGCCAAAAGAGTTGGAGATTTTCCTGATGCAGTCTGCTATGTCACTCCAAATGATCTGATGAAATTTGTGGCAAATTTTGCAATAGCAAAAAATTGAAGTGAAACTAATATATTTTTACTGCAGTCATAATGCTCAAAACTATTACTTATTGAATATTGAAACAATGCTGTCTACTGAAAGCTCTTATCATCTACGTTGTGTAAATAACTATTTCTATCAATTTTGGGTACAGAGAATCTAAACTACTACACGTAACAATTTCACTTAGAATTAGAACTTTTTTTGTGCAATCAAATGGTTTTCTCTCACTAGGCCATGTATTACCTTAAAAAGGTGTTAAAGAATAATCATGAAAGTAGAGGAAAACATTACTTTTATACCTTTATTAGAACAAGGGGTAGGATTTACTTATCTAATAAAGAGTTGTTTTTTTTTTTAACTGGTGTCTAGCATGTGCTATGATTATGATTTCTTCTTTTTTAAGTCTTATTTATTTAAGTAATCTTTAAACTCAACATAGGGCTCAAACTCACAACCCTGAGATCAGAAGTCGCATGCTCTCCCAACTAACCCAGCCAGGCACCCCTTGATTATGCTTTTATTTTATTTTTTTGAGTTTATTTATTTTGAGACAGAGTGAGCAGGGGAGGGGCCTAGAGATAAGGAGAGATAGAGAATCGCAAGGAGGCTCCACACTGCCAGAGCAGACCCTGATGCAGGGCTCAAACTCACCAACAGTGAGACCATGACCTGAGCTGAGATCAAGAGTCAAATGCTTAACCGACTGTGCCACCCAGGCACCCCTTATTATGCTTTTTAAAGGAATATGCATTTAAGTAACATTTACTAAGGGAAAAGCCTATGGTTTTAGGAGATATTTGAGAATCAAAAGGGAAGTATCTAGAGTATGGATGTGATTAAACAATAATTAAATAATATTGATGGGGAAGACAATTTTCTTTAGGGTTATATATTTGTCTGAACATAAAATGTCTAGCAACTCTTAAAATTTTTATAAATGTTTATTTATTTTTGAGACACAGAGCATGAGTGGGGGAGTGGCAGAGAGAGAGGGAGACAAAGAATCCAAAGCAGGCTCCAGGCTCAGAACTGTCAGCACAGAATCTGACATGGGGCTTGAACCCACTAACCACAAGATCACGACCTGAGCCGAAGTTGGACACTTAACCAACTTCGCCATCTAGGTGCCCCAACAACTCTTTACTCATAAAGGTATCTGTGACAATTAAATAAAACAAAAAAAATTACTCTCATTATGAAACATATGTCAGTGAAAAAAGAGACAAAATAAATTGGTACATAGTATTTTAGAAAATGAAACATTCTATGGAGAACAATTTTAAAAAGGAAGTAGACTGGGAGTAGGATGGGATTATGATATTGAATAGTGTGATCAAACATGGAGAAGTCTAAAGGTGAGCGAAGGTGTGAAGAAGGGAGCAAACCAACACCTAAAGGAAGAGCATTCTGCAGGAATACTACTCTTGTGTTTGAAGAACAGGCAGGAGTCTGGTGTGGTTGGAACTGAGTGAGCACAGAGAGAAAAGTGGGTGAGCTCAGAGAGGTAAATGAGCAGACAGGTAAAAAGTCCAGCATCAATATCCTATAGCAGTAGACTGATTACATGTATCATGGGAAAGCTGTACAACAAGATACTGTGGAGCCATTACCGAGAATGTGTTGATATTAAAAGAACTCAATGGATGGGGTAAGTGCTCTGCATATGCTGTGATTCCATTTTGTACATGAATATGTGATCTTTACACCAGAAATACGCCGTTTCCAAAAGGACACCTAAGAACCAGTCAATAGCAATAATCGTTAGACAGAAGGTAAGGGGGTGTATGAGACAGGCTTTTAGTTTTCATTTTATACTGTCCTGTACTATCTTTTTAAGCCATCTCTCTACATAAATTGTACTTTAAAAAGACAAGAAAGAGAGCGGCTTGTATATCTGTGGCATGGTGTCTTTTCAGTCAAACCTCATCAGCAGTTGATGAAAGCGTTGCCTTTTGCCCTTTGGATGCCATTTCAGCATCATGAAATAAACGTTGCAAGTTTTGTTTCCTAACTTCCTTTCTCAGAGCTTATCCCAATGATCTTACTAAGTCATAACAACTTCACTAGAAAAATTAGTTCCTCAATTTGAGCCTCCTAGCTACTTAGCAACTACATCAACCTTAGCACTTTCCTCCCCATAACTTCTCTACACTGACTCAGGTAGCAACCAGTCAGAATTACTCATGTGACTATATTTCCTCCTGCCTCCACCCTGCACATAAGTTGTGTCCTCCCTCATCCAGAAATGCATTTCCTACTCTTCTCAAAGGAACAGTCTCTTCTTTCAAAACTCTCTTCCCAAATGAAGAATCTGAATTCATTTTCAACTTACTTTTATCATTCAGAACTTTCAAACATACTTTAACCTATATTAACCATATGCACATAGTAGATACATTTTACATTAACCATACATTCTCTGTCAGAAGAGAGACCAAGTTTTTCCTTTCTTTAGTATTATCCCATCTTGACCTTATATGATGCTCCACAAACAACAGGTGTTCTATCCACGTTGTTGCATTAACAGACTTAATTTTATTAACTCCTATTGCTTAAACAGTAATTCTATAAAAACATAGGGAATGATGGAGCCAAGAACAGTCTCTAAGTAACCTCAAACGCTTTGTGGTAAATTCTGTAGATTTTTCTGTTTGCCTTTCTGGGTTAAATTTTCACTAGTGTAAAAACTGCAAAGCTAAAAACTCGCTTCTGTAAAATTGGTTGAGGTATCTGGAAAGTGAAAATGCAGCAAAGAACATTTTCTTGACTCATTTTATTGTTTTCCTCCCTCCTCCGACAGCAAGCAATGTTTTAATGGAGAATAAAAGGCTTTTCTAAGCAGAGTCTTTTGCCTATTTTTCAGCTTTTTGTCTGTCAAGAGACAGCTGTTCTAGTTGTTCCTAACAGAGGAGACGCCAGAATCCATATTATTATGGCCATTCACCAATTCTGAGGCTGTCATGTAGCAGAGTTTCCTGGCAACTGGCTTAGAGTTACGGTAGTAGCTTCTTGGGTTCTGATGGCTGCCTGAAGTCGATCATCCCTAGAGGCCCACTACAGCGCAGTCCAGGCTTTCCGATGACTTTATGAGCACCTAAGGCCTTATGTGTATTAATTTTCTGTGGTTAATGACAACAAGCTTTTTGTCTTTCACAACAGAAATTTATTCCCTTACAGTCTGGAGGCCACAAGTCTGAAATGAGTGTAAAGGGGCTCCAGCTAAGGTGCTAGCAGGGCGATTTTCCCTCTGGAAGCTCTAGAGCCTATCTATTTCCTTGCTTTTTTCAGTGTCTAGGGCTGCATTTCTTTCATTCCTTGACTCATACCCCCTTCCTGTGTGGTCAAAGTCAGCAGCTTAGCATCTTTTCTCTCTGACTCTTCTTCCATCACATAGCCTCTTTGTCCTCTGTCTAAAATCGCCCTCTTCCTCCTTCTAATAAGGACACTTGCAACTGCTTATAGGTCTCATGTGGATGATCCAGGATAATTTCTGTATCTCCACACTCCTAATTTAATCACAACTGCAACATCTATTTGCCATATAATGCAACATTCATAAGGCAAGGTTGTGACCTGGATATATCTTTGGAAATTATTATTCAGCCTACTACACAACGCCTTCCTTTCACCTGTCACCATATAAGGTAACATGTTCACAGGTTCCAGGTATTAGGAAGTTGACATCTTGGGAGGGGAGGGGTGCATTACTCTGCCAGCCACAGAGATACTTAGAATAAATGTGAAAATATGATAAAAAATAATGAGACTTCTAGTGCTGCTAGTTTTTCTTTATCACCTTCCCTACATCTGGCCCATCCTTCCCATTTAGCTTTAACTCTCGCTGCTTTCCTAAGTGAGCCTCCTGCTAGAGCCATTCAGGTCTCAACAAGTGACCACAGTAGAAGATATATATAAAAGCCCCTGTTAGTTTGAAATATTTCATTTATTTTTTTTTTTAATTTTTTTTTTCAACGTTTATTTTTATTTTTGGGACAGAGAGAGACAGAGCATGAACGGGGGAGGGGCAGAGAGAGAGGGAGACAGAGAATCGGAAACAGGCTCCAGGCTCCGAGCCATCAGCCCAGAGCCCGACGCGGGGCTCGAACTCACGGACCGCGAGATCGTGACCTGGCTGAAGTCGGACGCTTAACCGACTGCGCCACCCAGGCGCCCTGAAATATTTCATTTAAAAAATACAACTAGATATATATATTGGAAGTTCTATATTAAGTAAGAATCTTTTTTCTATTTGGTAAAGAATGTCCCAAATATTACAAGTACTTACATTTTTTTTTTTTTAGAACGGAAAGAGTCAATATTTTTCAACAGAGCTTTTGAATTAAGGACAAAAAATATGTTCAGAAGTATGGAGGACTTTTAGTATTGACCTTTCTAAGGAAACCAGGAAACTAGTTTGTAAATGTCAGTATCCATGTATTAAACAAGATTTTTCTTTTCTCCAAAATATAAATGGTTAAAACTGGCCTGTTTCTATAATATACTAACTTAATCTCATACACACATTTTCCATTAAAATATTCCACACCATGTGCCTATGCTTCTATCCATTCATCTATCCACAATATTTATGTCATAGCATTAAAAGAAATGGCCTCCTACAATAAGTTAATGCTTTCTTAGTAATACAACTACACAAGAATTTTGCACTAGACCCACATTTCATTTTATTGGTGAAACTCCCTTTTTTTACATGAACTTTTGTAGAAATCATCTAACAAACCAGATAGTAAAAAGTTGAAATGCTGCAGAATGAGGGAGAAGATACAGGAAGAAGACCCTCTTATTTACCATCAGCTCTTTTGGTCCTCCAAAATACATTTAACAATTTTAGGGCTTCACGAAACATAGTGTGGAAAAGGGCAAGATATAATACACGTTAATAAGACACAGAGTATACTGCATGCTTCATAAAAACTTCCTTTACAGAAGCTGAATATAAGGTTCAATTATTTAGTATTAACTCTAAGTTATCTGATCTAAAATTTTCTTTTTTTTTTAATTTTTTTTTTTTAACGTTTATTTATTTTTGGGACAGAGAGAGACAGAGCATGAACGGGGGAGGGGCAGAGAGAGATGGAGACACAGAATCAGAAACAGGCTCCAGGCTCTGAGCCATCAGCCCAGAGCCCGACGCGGGGCTCGAACTCACGGACCGTGAGATCGTGACCTGGCTGAAGTCGGACGCTTAACCGACTGCGCCATCCAGGCACCCCCTGATCTAAAATTTTCTATCTAGAATTCCATATGGTTGTAGACAGCCAATCTTATACAGTGTGTCACATATACGTAAGAGTCATAAACACAACCACAACCTGCCTCCTGGCTTTCAGCTTACCTTTGAAGCTCTCTCTCTCCAACCTTCCCACTATGTCCTACACTACAACTAAAAAAGAACTGCTTTCTGTTTCAAGCATAGTTTGTGTTTTCCTTTTTCTGTGCTTCTGAATCTGTCACTCTCTGTTAGGATTCTGCCTTGCCTTCACTGTTCACACATCCAGCCCTTTATCACATTGGTATAAAGCTTCCTGATAGTCATGATTGAGTATGCTCTCCGTCCCAGTCTATGATACTCTGTTTATGATTAAAACAATTAAAACAATTAAAAACACTCTATAGTTTTTTTAAGACATTCTATTTTGTCTTAAAAGTATGGATTTTGTGCATTTGTTCATTCCTCAGCTAAAATAAATAAATAAATAAATAAATAAATAAACAAACAAACAAACAAATAAATAAATTCAGGGAGTTACATTAGGGAGAGCTGGTAGCCCCTCAGCAGTGAATATAGTGTAAAATCTTCTATTTTTTACTGTAAAAATTTTTTTAAACATTTATTTATTTTTGAGAGATAGAACATGAGCAGGGGAGGGGTAGAGTGAGAGGGAGACACGGAATCTGAAGCAGGCTACAGGCTCTGAGCTGTCAGCACAGAGCCCGATGCGGGGCTCAAACTCACAGACCATGAGATCGTGACCTGAGCCGAAGTCGGACGCTTAACCGACTAAGCCACCCAGGCACACTGTAAAATTTTTTAAAATTGCTACCACTTTCTCCTGTCCCCAAACCCCAAACAACTGGCAGAAACAATGTATAACTACTTTTGAGAACAAATCAGTAAACATTACTAGTCTGGATTAATGACATTAACAATCAGAATTCCTTATCCAAATTCCTTGAACACTTTTAGAATTCTTCTATTAGCAACAAAGTGTGCTGGACTAAAATATTCTGGGAAAAAAAGTCTTATACCTCTTTTTAATATTTGGCCCGGGTGAGCCTAGAACAAATAACAAGGGGACAGGGAACAAAATTAAGCAGGCCGTCCCTCTGGCATAGTAAAAGTCGGTATCCCAAGTAAAAGCAATTCTGACTACTTATTCCCACAAAAATAAGGTCTGACCAAAGAGTGAAACACTGAAGTATGTCAGAGAGTTACAAAATTTCCCTTCTTCCTTTCTCCCCTTATTTGGCATGTTCCGTTCTCTGTTCTGCATTTTATGCCTCGTGAGGGAAGAAAAGAGGCCACAAAGATGAGTAAGGGTTTCCAGCCTCTAACAGAGACACTGCCCCAGCTGAAGCACTTCAATGATGCAGATTGCTGTTGCCTAATCAACAGTCCTTTGAGGGAGGTGGGAGGGATACTGCCGCTGTGGCTTTGTTCCCATCACCCACAGTCCATCTATGCCATATACTGCTTACTTAATCTGAAAATGCCAAACTACGCAAAGTATCAAACGACAACGGCTCAGAACTGGATCATCCCGCTTCCATGATACTGACACTCCCTGTTGACTATATAATTATTCTTGTTAACACAAAGTCTTAATCATTTGGCCCTTAAAAAAGTCCATCTTAAGAGTCTACAATCTTAAGAGATTTACCTGATTACTTGAAAGCTTTCATTAAGTTTGGCCCTGCTTTAAAACATAACTATCAAGTCTAACATGGAATTCAATAATGATCTGTGATTTCATGTACTGAAATGTTTTTCTTTCCAAGTCTAAAATGAGATGAACATAGAAATGACTACTTAATCTTGAGTAAATTTTAATGTGATGACAAATTCTTTTTTTTTTTTTTAATTTTTTTTTCAACGTTTATTTATTTTTGGGACAGAGAGAGACAGAGCATGAACGGGGGAGGGGCAGAGAGAGAGGGAGACACAGAATCAGAAACAGGCTCCAGGCTCTGAGCCATCAGCCCAGAGCCTGACGCGGGGCTCGAACTCACAGACCGCGAGATCGTGACCTGAGCTGAAGTCGGACGCTTAACCGACTGCGCCACCCAGGCGCCCCTAATGTGATGACAAATTCTATGGCTTTTAATAACTATCCACTTTCCTGCTTCTTAATCCTCATGCATATTTATTAATATATATACATAAGCACTGATTATGCATTTGCCCATATAGGTACCATATCAGCACTTGATGAGGACCACATGGTTTCCACTCTCTAGGAAGATGCAAACTTCAGAAGAAAATTCACTGGAATGTTCAGGTATAAAATTGGTATCAAGTGGTAAAACTGATTTGGGTTTGGTTTCTGGATGGCTGAACACTCATGAAAAATGATGTCACCTGAAAACTGCAAAATGCAATCTTCTACTTTCCTGACTTAATTAATAGAGGCTGCAGATCAAAATTGAACATCTCCTTTGGGTGATCATCCTGAGAATCAGTTCTCGTTGTGTTATGATTCTGAAATTCCTTGGACGTTATTGTTATTTTTTAAATTCTTAAATATCATCTTTCTTTTAATTAATTCTGTCTCAATTCTGATTATTGAGGCTGTGTATAATGAAGCTGTGGCTACAGCCAGGGAGCATAATATTCACAAGAAGTACCAAAGAGCGGGGTCAAGAGACTGGAGCTGAGAGTGTTCTGAGTAACCTAAACAACACCACTAGGCTGCTGCATCCATCCCCTGCTTTGTAAAGTGGCATCAGCGATAAATCCATGCTACATACTTCCCAAGACTACTGGAAGGGTAAAATAATGATAATTATGATAATGATATTAACAATATAAATATGTGGGAAAAAATAAGTAAAAAGAGGTTAATAGTTTAGTTTTGTAAATCAGAATAATATGCTACAGTATAGGCTCCTGTAGCCAAGTATTTTACAATTTTATTTGGATAGACATTTCCCAGTGAAACAGCTGAGAAAGTTGCTTGTGTACTGAGGCTAAATTATGATGAATCCCTCTTTGTAGAACATATTGTTTAATGAACCCTTACACTTTGATGGTCTTGGGCAAATTTGGGTTAATTTCTCCAGAAAAACCAACTTTTAAAAACATATTTTTATATTAAACCAAAAACTATAGTCAATCAAACATACAACACTATTCATTCTATTAAATTACAGACATGCATTTTTTTTTAAGTTTGTTTATTTATTTATTTATTTATTTATTTATTTATTTATTTATTTATTTGAAGTTCATTTACTTATTTTGAGGGGCAGTGGAAAGAATCCCAATCCCAAGCAGGCTGTGGGCTGTCAGTGTGGAGCCTGATATGGGGCTCAATCCCACAAACCTGACCTGAGTTGATATTCTGACCTGAGTTGGAATCAAGACTGGGACGTTTAACCAACTAAGTCACCCAGGTGCCCCAAGACATGCATGCCTTCTGAATATAATTTTCTGATTTCTTATTGTGAACTTACCTAGGAACATCTTGTATTGGTTATTTTCTAAAATATTCTTACACTGATAATTTTATGTTAAACAATTTATCAACTCATATTTGAGGACAGAGTATAGGCATATGATTTCAGTTATTAGCAACAATGTTTTATTGTTGTGGACATACACCATAACAATCATGGTAGGAAAATCCATATTTGCACAGTCAATAATTTTTTCCAGGATATGCTGAATTATAGAGTAATCTAATTTATACCATTTTGTTAGTTTTTGAAGAAGTAATACATGCACTTGACACAAAAATTTTAAAGGTACATAATAGTCCATAAGACATAGATTCTACTTTCATCCTTACACCCTTAGCCAATAGTTACCTCTAGGAACTAAGCACTGTTATCAATTTCTCAGCCATACTTTCAGAGATGATGCTAATGAAACGAGTTTTCATGCTTTCAGATCTATATTAAGTGCAATTTATGTGATAGGCCATAGTGTAGGACAGAATTTTTCAAAGAATGTTCCCTCAGAGTCTAAGTCCTTTGAAATGTTCAGTTACCCAATAATTTTGGAAAATACAACATATTCCTAACTCCACTTAGAGATTCCAATTACTTACCTTAAGAACTCTGAGTTCTTCAGGTCGGGAATATGTCTAACTTTGTTTAACTTAGCATTTAAGCTTATTTTATTACAAAACACTTTCTTCCTCCTTACCCAAGCACACTAATAAGCAGCCTGTGAAATTAATTTATATTAGAACTAAAGAGTAACTATCTGAGTAAATGGACTTAAAAGGTATCAACGTTGGTTTACTAACTATAATGAATGTACCACACCAATACAAAGTGTAAATAAATAGAGAAAAGCTGAGTGTGGTGTATACGGTAATATTATTATCTTTTCAATTTTTCTGTATATCTAAAATTATTCTGAAAAATGAAGCCTAGCATAAAAAAAGTTAATTTGGGAGCTGCAAATGGAACATGAAATAACACAAAAAGGCACATTAAGAAACCAACTTCTAGATTCAGTTCAAGAGAGTCAGGTGTCAGGAGGCCTTGGTAAGCTCACTATATTGGTTTTCTTGGTTGCAAACTGATCGCTAATGTTTGTTTTTTTTCCTAAACACTATAAAATGTTTCTAAGATATGAAAGACGTACAGTTTTTTTTCTATGTTTATTTGTTTTTGGTATGTTTTTTTGTTTGTCTCTCTGTTTGTTTGTCATAGAAACAGAGAATGCAAGGGGGAAAGAGACAGAAGGAGAGAGAGAGGGGAAGGGAGAGAGAGAAAGAGAATCTCAAGCAGGCTCCACACTCAGCATGCAGGCAATGTGGGGCTCGATCCCATGACCCTGGATCAAGAGTCAGATGCTCAATAGACTGAGCCACCCAGGCGCCCCTATATTTATTTGTTTTTAATTCAGAAATTCAGCTTCTGTCCACTAATTCAATTTAAGGCATATTTATAGGTAGCTATTTCATACCAAGCAATCTGAGCATGTGTCTTTAAAAAGAAATGTAAAAGTTATTGTTCTCTGAAGCAAATGAAACATTATTCCCAGAGTCTTACTTAAATATCAGTTCATGCACAGTGTATGTGAAAATTTTATTGAAGCAAAGCAAAGGTAAACTTCCTCTAGAGATTATTTAAATGACTACATATTTGGGAGGGCACTCAACTCTTGGTTATCTGGCAGACGATAACTGAAGTTATAATTAACCATAGAGAGTGTATGTGTGAAGAAATTAAATTCCTATAAACCAATAAAAAAACTAGATACCAAAAGAGATTTTGTAGTATATAATCAATGGTAACCTGCCCCATTCCTCAGCCCATAGAGCGGTACTGTGGTATATTCTAATACTGAAGAGCAGGGACTTTGGTTGAACCAAGGTAAAGGTGAGCAATGGAAGAGAAAGGAGGCATATGTCTGCTTAATTCAAGTCTTACGAATACAAGGGATCTTCACTAAGAAGTTGTTGAACAGCCCATTCTCTTTTTTGGCAGACACTGTATGTGGCCTTAAAGCACATGTATAACTTTTACAGTTTTGGATAATATCTGTGGACTGTGTTCTGAAATACTAGTTTACTGAGAAAAATCATTTCATGTCACATTGTTATTAGTTTTGTAGTTTTGTTTAACCCACAATTCTGGGTAATCTGTGGTTTCCTTTCAATCTATTCATCACTCCAATTATTCCAGTTAATCAAGGGTTGACTGTAGTCGAGTTCAAAGTAATTAGTTTTACTATATTCTCAAATTGTTTCCTTATTTGCCATGCGTCATCTGCAAATATTATCAAAGTTTTCCCTAATTCTATTTGTAGTCATTTTCTTGTACTTGAAATTGTACTCATTTGAATCATTACCTCAAATCCTTCATTCTCAAACAGTTTACTCCACATATTAACTAAACATAAGTAGGCTATGTGGTGTTCTTTGTCTCTCTAATTGAATTTTCTATTGTGTTATTTGCAGGGTTTTTTGCTAGGTTATATTTGATTTTCACAAGTTATTGTAGTATACAATTAGGGATATTTTAATTGGCCCATTTTTAAAGGTTTGCCATAAAAGCAACCTCTCGTTTTTATAGTTTAGAAGTATTGTGAATTATTTCTGGTACTTATTTTCCTTATACTTTATTATTATATTACTATAATTATAATTAAAGCTTCCTTGTAATAAAAATATTTGGTCATCAACCAACATTTACGTGACATTTCCTATACTATATAATAATTGTTCTAATAAATGCAGGCTTTGCTTCAGTTTTTTCTTGAATGAGATATATCTGAAATTTTTCTTTGTGCATAAATAATCCTTCATTTTTCCTTTACTTCCAGGGCAACAATATAGTATATACCATGGACTTTAGATTGTTATTACCCAAGTATGATTTTCTTTTACACCACTGATTATGTGACCTTTTTTTTAAGTTTATTTATTTTGAGAGAGAGAGAGAGAGAGAGAGAGAGAGAGTGTGTGTGTGTGTGTGTGTGTGTGTGTGTGCGCGTGTGTGTGTGCATGAGTGGGGGAAAGGCAGAGAGAGAGAAACAGAGAGAGAGAACCCCAAGCAGGCCCCACACTGTCAGCACAAAGCCCGATGCAAGGTTCAATCTAACGAACCGTGAGATCATGACCTGAGCCCAAACCAATAGTCTGACATTCAACAGACTGAGCCACCCAGGCACCCCCCTCTGTGACTCTTTGTAGCTCAGTTCCCTCATTATAAGATGAGGATAAAAATACTAGTTATCTCATAGAATTAGTGGAAGGATTAATTGAAATAATGCACACGAAGCCCTTTGAAAAACTGTTGTTAAGTCTTTAATAGTATTAGTGATCATTATTTTTGTTGGCGTTGTTATTTTTCACCATTCCAAGAATGCTAACAAACTATTTCTCCTTGAATTAGATCTTCCATAATTAGTTTGCTATTAAACACAAAATATGTGTATCACAACAAGCTGTTTTCTAGCCACTCTGATGAAAAGTTATTTTACTTATACCTGTAGTACAGTTCTTGCTAAGTTGTAAGCTTCTGAATTTGAATGCTTGTCTCTAATACTTGAAAGGCTAGGTGTCTACATAATATCTATTGCTTTAAACGAACTAAAAAAACTAAAATGTGTGTCTACACATGTGAATGTGTACGTACATACATACTTTTTTCCCCCTTAATAGCACTGTACAGATAATAAAGTATGGAAATTATTAGATGAAAAACTAAGAGAAAGCAGGATCCTAGAAAGGGAAGGAGCACTGAAACTATGTTTACTTGAGGACATTTACTGGAACTTAGTGAATTTAAGGTGCAGTTTGTACAGAGCTGTTGAACCTAGGGCTTGCCCAAAGCAGAGATCCTCCTCCATAAAGGTGGGATGCCACAGATTCACTTAGTAACTACAGACCTGTCCATGGATATATTTGCAGCCCAAATTAATGCGATTTGGGTAATTAAAAAAACAAAGAACAAAAACCTCAGTGAAGGTGTGTTAACTCATTTGTGGGAACCCTGTCTCAATGTATATGTACATCAAATCATATTGTGCACTTTGAATATATTACAGTTTTATTTGACAATTATAACTAAATAAAGCTAAAAAAAGAAACAAGAAACACTCAAACTATGTAGTTTAAAATAGCTGAAGAGCCTTAGGGCCCATGGGTGGCAGAAACAATGACAAATATTTTTTCAGGAAAAACACCTCCACAGGAGGCCTCAAAGAATTTCCACAAGTAATTTTCCAACAAAAATGAAAATCATAGTAAATGATTATTTCACTCATAAGGAAACAAGGATCATGAGTGTGAATAGCAGAAATAAAAGCAAGAGATACTGGTCATGAAGATTTCAAATATAACTAACAGCAATAAAATAACAATGCTTCCTCCAATTCAAGAAATAAACGATACTCTTAAGAATGGTCAGAGGTATCTGGGTGGCTCAGCCAGTTATCCAAGTGTCTGACTCTTCGTCTCAGCTCAGATCATGATCTCTTGGTCCCTGGGATTGAGTCCTGCATCTGGCCCTGTGCCAACAGTGTGGAGCCTGCTTGGGATCCTCTCTCTCTCTCTTTCTCTGCCCCTCTCCTGCACTTTCTCACTCTCTCTCAAAATAAATAAACTTAAAAAAAAAGAATGAGAAGAGAAAACAAAGTGCAAAGCAGATTTAAAAAATGTATCATTTGTAAAAATAAAAATTATAATACCTGAAATACAAAATTCAATAGCCAGCTTCACAGAGTTTAGTCTGTTATACCTGAAGAGTGAATTAGTGAACTGAAACATAGATTACAATAGAAAGTCTGACAAATAGTATAAGAGACATTAAGAGATATGAAAAATAGAGTGAGCTGATCTAACTTAAGTGTAATATGAGCTCCAAAAGGAAAGGACAGAGATAATGGGATGAAGAGATATTTGATAAAATAATGGCTGAGAAAGTGACTGTTATCTTAAAAATTAAAAATCACAAATAAAATAACCAAAAAGAAAGCCACACTTGGATATATCATAGTAACATTTCAGACCGAAGACAAAGAGGCAATCTTAAAAACAGCCAGTGAGAAAAGGAAGATTAATCCCAAACACTGTCAGACAACTCTCAACTTCCGGTGAGATGAAATCTAGAGTATGCTGAAAGCTGAAAGAAAGTAACTGCTAACCCCAAATTCCAACACCAGTAGAATTTTTTCAAGAACAAAAGTGAAATAAAAATATTTTCTTTCATTTATTTATTTTTACTTGAGAGAGAGAGACAGAGAGAGAGAGACAGAGAGAGAGAGAGAGAGAGAGAGAAGGTGAGCGTGAGTCGGGGAGAGGGGCAGAGGAAGAGAGACAGAATCCCAAGCAGGCTCCAGGCTCAGTGAAGAACCTGACGCGGGGCTGCGTCCCATGACCTTGGGATCACGACCTGAGCCAAAATCAAGAGTCGGATGCTCAATTAACTGAGCCACCCAGTTTCCCCAAAATAAAAATATTTTTAACCCCCTAAAATTGAAAACGTTGGCCTCTAGTAGAGCTTCATAAAAGGAAATTCTAAAGATTGAATATAGATAATAGAAAATAATCTCAGCAGTTCTAAAATGCAAGAAGGAAAAGAAAATGAAACTTATAAATCTGTAGATAAATTTAAATGAGCACTGAACAGTAACAACAACAACAAAAAGACCATTAAACTATCCCCCAAATACAAAAATAACATATAGAGATGGTAGGATTTTGGAATTGAAGAAATTTAGAGGAATTAAAGTCTAAATCCTTGTGTGGTATAAGAACAAATGGACACTGATTGACCTTATGCTTTCTCTTTCTTTTTTCCCACTTATTTAGTTTATTTATTTATTGAGAAAGAGAGAGAGTGCAAGCAAGGTAGAGGCAGATAGAGAGAGTGGGAGAGAGCGAGCATCCCAAGCAGGCTCCACACCATCAGAGCCTGATGCAGGGCTTGAACTCACGAACCGTGAGATCATGGCCTGAGCTGAGACCAAAAGTCTGTCGCCTAAGTAACTGAGCCACCCAGATACCCCAACCTTATACTTTCACAAGTTAAGAAAGTATGTTGGAATTAGCCACTAAAAGAAGAAAACAATGTATTTCCTCCAAAATAGTAAAATATAAAAGTTGAAAGACAAAAACTGTCAGGACTCAAAAAGAAATCCATCTAAATGCAATATGCCAGAGAGATTTCCAAAATATAAGGATACATAAAGGTAGAAACTAATAAGGATGGAAAAAATAGGTAAGTTCTAACCAAAAGAAACCTCATGTGGTTATACTAATATCTTTTATTGACATAAAACTATTACTAGAAATGAGAGCCATTTTAATAATAATAAAAGATTCCATTCTTCCAGAAGATAAAACTATTATATCTAATAATATGGCCTTAGATAGACAAGCACAAGACAAAGATACATTTATCATAGTGGGAGACTGGAACACATCTCTTTTCAGAGAATAATCAGAGGAAAATGGATATGGATACAGAAGATTTTAATAACAAGACTAACAAATCTGGCCCGATGAACACTTATAGAACACTTCACCCAACAACTGAAGACACATTTATCTCCAGCACATATGGAAGATTTTTGGTGCCATCAGAATACATTCAACAAACTTCACAGGACTGAATTAATACAATATTTGTCACCTAAACTCTGCCACTTAGTAGCTTTGTAACCTTGCTGAAGTTAACCTCTCTGAGCTTCAGTCTCCTAAACTTCAAAATGGGGATGACAGTGTGTTTCTGCTATGTAAGCAGAGACATAAAGAAATAATGAATTAAGGGATCCTGCAGGCAATGAGAAAAAGTATGGGTTTTCACACTAATCAATTTAAACAAGTAATAGCATGATTAAATCTGTTTTAATTAAGATAATTTTGGCAGCAAGGTGGAGAATGGTGGCAAGAAAGTGAAAACTGGAAGCAAAAGGATGGAATAGGAAGAAATTATAATAAATCAGATAAGAAATAATGAGGGTGCGAAGAGCATGTGAAAGGATTTAGCTTTACCAATATTCATGTTCCTACCTAGCAATTTCAGTCCTGAAGAGAACTAACAGAAACTAGGCATACTAAACATATGGCCATTGCTTTAGAATTCTTTGGTGAATAACTAAGGACACTAAAGCATGTAACTTTTCATCCCTTAGAAATAGACAATCTAAGAACCTATCTGTAAGGTGAATGTCTCTATGGCCTATAAGAAAAAGGAGTATCTTGTTTTTTGCATATATATACATATATATATATTCCTTATATATACATTCCTTAAGTCTATTATTAAAGCAGTCTATGATCTTATTCTCTAATACTGTCTAAAGTTTAAGAATCCTCACTGCTTGGAATCTCTTCTTCACAGCCAATCCCCAAAAGCAAAAACATTGCCTATTTCTGTTACCTGCTATTAAAACGTACTAAACAACACTTACATACTGGTGTGTTTACTAAATAATTTTAGAAAACTCAAGTGTTTCTAAGCATAGGGTTTTGAGGAAGTTCACTTCATAAATGCAAATGAGGCAAATACAAACTTTCTATTTTCTTTGCAATTTTCATTTAGATGGAATTTAGCAAACATATAAAAGTGCATGTAGTTTAAATGTGAATTGGGGCGCCTGGGTGGCGCAGTCCGTTAAGTGTCCGACTTCAGCCAGGTCACGATCTCGCGGTCCGTGAGTTCGAGCCCCGCGTCGGTCTCTGGGCGGATGGCTCAGAGCCTGGAGCCTGTTTCCGATTCTGTGTCTCCCTCTCTCTCTGCCCCTCCCCCGTTCATGCTCTGTCTCTCTCTGGCCCAAAAATAAATAAAAACGTTGAAAAAAAAATTTTTTTAAAAATGTGAATAAGTGAAGTTAAAAATAATCTGCATGATACTTCTATATAGCACAAGAATTCTATAGGGAAGAGATTCCTTCAAAACTTAGTTTTTTTTTTGTTTTTTGTTTTTTTAATCATAGACTCAAAGCTCATAAGTGGTATGAAGCATGACTGAAATTTAAATTTAGGAGGAATAACACCTCACTAGTATAAATGACAGTAATAAGGACAGCTACTGCAGAGAATGCCATGGTGGCATATCTGTGCCCAAAGAGTTATTTTTCATAATACCAATTGAGTTTTCATTTACATGTCCTTTACAAAAGTGTCATAATTAAGGTGAAAGCAAATGAGGTTCATTCTAAGTAAAAGGGTATGCTGAAATAAAGTGTCAAAGGACGAAGAATAGAACAGGCAAAGGGGAGACATGACTCCAAGAGACTTTACACATTATCTCTGTCAGTCATTTTGGAAATCTTCCAAACATTAAATCAAATAAAGTCAAACTCAAGAGAGATCTGAATTCATATAGTTTATACTCTGGCATAAAGCAATGCTAAATAAATACTTGAGCTATTTGGAAAGGAGAGCAGAGGGGGAAAAAAAAAAGATTAAGGTCATGCTTATTCGCTGCTTTTCTCTTTTTTCCCACTGGAAAGCATCAAACTCTATATGGAACCTGACAACACATCATCCCTTGCATCTCTCATCTGGATTAACAACAGCCTCCTAACTGGTCTTCCAGAGCTCCACTTTTGCCCACTTTTCAATCAATCCACCACAGCACAGGAAAAGTGATCTTCTCACAGTGTAAATCAAATAACAAAATTCAATCTTTAAAACACTGCAAAAGCTTCCCAAAGTACATAGAATGAAATCCAAGCTCCCTTGCTTTGGCCTTCAGGCTCTGCATGATCTGGCTTCTGCCTACATCTCCATGCTACATTCACCCCACCCAACCAACCACATGTGCGTGTGTGTGTGTGTGTGTCTGTGTGTGCATCCCTTCCTGTGTATATTATCACCCAGCCATGCTAAGTTTCTTCCCACCTTAGAGACTTTGTATAGGCCATTCTTTCTTCATGGAATGCCTCACTTCTAAAAGTATAGCTCTTCCTGCTTACATGCATATTAAATATTACCTGCCTGGATTCCTTCCTGACTACCTATCTCAACTACCTGTTTGTTTCCTTTCTAGCATATATCACTGTGTACAATTATTTATTTTTTTTGTATTTGTCAGCTTTTTATAAAGTTACTTATCTAACATGTAAGCTCTATGATTTCAGAGAGGTCTTTTCTGATGGCATCGTTTTACATACAACTTTTTATGACAGAAAGGTAAGGTGGATCATTCTACATACTCATCATTTTTCACCCTCTTTGAAACAATAGGACAGTGTTACAGAAAACATGCACCATACTAATGCATGATGTTGGATGAAAGAGTAGTTCTACAGTTAAACAATTCTTTGCAAATGCTACCCACTATATGTTCCTCTTAAAGGTCAATGAGGCACATTAGGATATGGAAAGCTTTGAAAGTGTATAAATCCTTTTACTTTCATTCAATCCATTGATTTCTGTATTTGGAGATTTTGCAAACTCCTTCATTTCCTTATTTAGCATGTATTAATCTGCTGAGGTACTAGTGTTCAACATAAGAAACTTTGAGAAATAATGCTACAGATTTCCAGGGAAGAACTAATTGTTGACTTTTCTATTTACCTACCTAAATGGATTCAAGGATTTCATCATAGCACCAAAGAGTGTTCCCCAAAAACCCTCTTGTTCTATATAAAACTAACTTTAAATTGTTCTTAAAAAAAAGTGTTAACAATATCTAAAATGATTTAAAAGATTCCAGTGCCGGAATAAAAGCATTATCATTAAAGCTAAGTAAATTTATGTGAACTAGTAATCGTTCGTAATAATTTATGCAGACCTAAAATTCAGGCTTCAACCCTTGTTTTGTATCTGGTGTGTTTACTTTTTGATACCTGGTCCTTTAACTACACTACTTTTGTTGTCACTGTTGTTGTTGTTGTTATTTGTTTATTTTTGCTTATGATCTAATAATAGGCAACCTGAAATCTTAATTAATCCTACAAAACTATTCAGATAGAATTTGCTGCTAATGGTAATCTCTGCCAATGGTTTTTATCGGCCACATATATTCTCTGAAGTAATGGAGTATTACTTGGATATACACTGCTCCCAGTGTATATTTTTATTTAGCCAGTTCAAGAAGTTTCACTGATAGTCATGAACACTTGGGGCACATGTCTGATACAGTGAAGATAATTTTCCACTGTAAAACTATTTGGTTGCTCTATCTTTGAACCACTTCATAACTTTGCATTTTTTCTTCAAAACACCAAAAATTTAGACCTTAAAATCCAATAATACTAAATCTTTGTTTTTGTTGCCTCTGTTACCTTTTGAATGTATGTCTTCGGCACAAAATCCTATTTGGGCAGAAGAAGGTCTCTAAGTGCCCCCTATGCACTTGAGAACTTCTGTATTTATATACACCATTGGTTAGAACATAAGTGTATCTGCCTACAACAGATGGTACTAATGGGTTAGTCCTGCTCATTTTTTATCAAATTTTACTCTTTAGTCCACAGAGCATTTAAAGTACTGTTTATACCTATTTATGATGAAAAGAGAAAAGACAAACACCTTTGGACATTTTGGAAAAAAGATTTAAAGAGTTAGATAATACTGGTATTAAATGTCCACAATTTTTTAAGTGAAACCAATGTTAAAAATACCCATATATTAGTGGTTTTAGAGTGTTAATTTAAGATTTGTTTTCAACCTACTCTGTTCTAAATTTTTTCTTAGGTAATGTGAGGTAAAAACACACTCATTCACTCATTTATTAATTTAGCAAATATTTTCTGCATGTCTAAAAAATGTACAAGTATCTTGCTAAGTGCCATGGAATACAGAAGATGCAGGTGTCCTATCTCGGCGTTCAAACAGCACATAAGCTAAGAATGGAGGTAAAGCATGTACATAAATAACAGGCAAAATGGTATCATGGCTGATGATGTGCTCAACAGCCTACAAGTTCAAAGAGGATAGATTGTTCTCATGATTTCCAGAAGTGGCATTTAAAGGATATGACTATGAAAGAAGAAGGGAGTATGAATTTTCAAGCAGAGACATAGTTTAGGAAAGAAAAAAAAAAAAACAGGAAAGAAAGGATTCCTGTGCATTGGGTTCAGTGGAATGTTAACTAGTCTGTAAGAAAGAGAATAAAAGTACTGCTGTGTTTAACTTACAGAACTATAACTCAATTTTATCTATAAAAAGAAATTCAATCATTTCATTAATTTTGAAAATATGGTACTATTCAAAATGTCATTTATATGAAATAAAGTAATGTCATTTCATTACCAAAAGGCAAAGAGCGGGAAAGTGAAATGCATATTTAAAGATTTGCTTCAAATTAGATTTTGGAGCTTAAGTTTTTGGGTAATGAATACCATGAAACACCGACTTTTTCAGCAAAAAAATCTCAGTCAATCTCAATTATTCTGGGGGATACTTACTAGAAGTAGTAATAATTGTAATCAGAAACTTCTCTGGGAAAGTGTTTTTCAAAATCCCATGAGACACTGCAGTAAAAGGTGTTCTAAATTCAAACACATTTGGAAATGTTAGTTCACCAAAGCTAACGGGCAATGCATCCTGTTAATCTTAGAAAGGGTTATATAGCCTGCAAAGTTTTCTAAAAGCATATGACTAGAGAACTTGTTATTTGCCAGACATTTTACCATTTCAAGGAACAACTCTGAGATGCTGTTCTAAGGAGAAATTATGAAAGTCATTTTTCTGTATAAACTTGACTAGTTTTGCTTTGCCTTTCTTTACATAGTATTCACAGGGTGTCCTTTCTTTACATATTATTCACAGGGTGTCCTAAAGTCCTGCACCATGTCCTGCATGACCCCCCCCCCCACAACATATATAGTGTGTGTGTGTGTGTGTGTGTGTGTGTGTGTGTGTGTGTGTGTATATATATATATATATATATATTATCTATTGAACAATAAATTGATCAAAATTTACCCTTCCTGGGTAGTGCCTCAGGATCCAGTTGTTTTCTCCCTCTATCTTTCCCAAATCAAAAGTCTTAACACATAGTGTTTCCATATCAGCTGTCACAGAGGAATACAGCTAATAAGTTAAGATGATTTGGCAGATAAAGGTGGTAAGTAACCAGGTGTATACAAATTTTAAAAGAATAGGTTTGGCTGTGACCCAAAGAAATAAATCACAAACAATAAAGTAGTACAAGAATAGCTATAGTCTGAGGGAAATTGTTCTATTCTACTGGCCCAAGAACTATTCTACATACGTGTCTATCCCTCTGGCTTAAATTTAAGTCCAGTAATAAGTTTTTATCCAAGGACAGCTTTGTGATTATACCTAGGGGAACATATTTAATTTTTTTGTTATTCTTTCATCCTTCCCAACACAAAATTAAAATGTATATATACAGGAAGAAAACTTAGGCAAATTTTATAGGAAAATGACATACCTTAAAAAAAAATTTTACAATTTTCTTAATTGTATAATCTTGGTGTGGACTACTTGTGTTTTACATATTTAATGTTTAGAGAAAGGAAATGCTGCCAGTAATGTTTATTTATTTTCTACCTGAATTTATTCATATTCACCTGCTGATTTTAAAGTCTTAAAAACACATGTATAATCTACTTAAAACCAAAAAAATACAAAGCCCAACAAAGTAATGATTATGTGACTTCTCCTTGCAAAAGTCACATTGTTTATTATTACACCTAAGGAAGAGTATTTTTACCTGCCAATACTCATTCTTGAAGGTGGTAATTTTGTAGCATTTGCAAATCTCTGAATTTTGAATACTGACAAAAGAATAAAACTGTATTTAGATTAGAGAAAAGAAAATTGTGAAGAACTTAGACTTCCTTATACTAATTTAACTCCCTGAGCTCTCTAAATTACTACATGAGATCTTGAACAAGATGTCACAAATAATGAAAATTTTCCCTTTGTGTAAATATAAAGTGCAACAGATTTTTTCCAATTATTTTTCAGTTAAGAAACTGTTAGCTTGAGCATTAATAATATGTTTTATAAAGTTCCAAATAATGATGATTAATTTTTAGAAGAATCCTTGTAGTCACATGGTACAGAATATAATCACAATACTTGAAATGTAATAATCATGTAATTAATATTTACAAGATGAATAAAATATAGATATTTAACCTTTGATTTTCTTAAACAGAATTAATAAAAGTACCCACTTTATATACAAGTTCATATAATATCATTTTTATTATTTTTTTAATTGTAAAAATTGAATTGAGTCAAAATAACATTTCAGCTCTCCATTTGTTTATGGATTAAGTAAATTTATTACATGAGGGGGGTCCAGTTTCACTTCTCATATGTAAAGAGCTTGGAAAACATCACCCCTTATCCTTGTAAGAAAAAGGTGAACAAACTGAAAATCAGTAACTTGTCTTGGACCTTTCAGATAATGAAAATTGCAGGGTAAACTACCACCCCAAATCTGTAGAGACAGGTCAGTTCAGAGTTATTGAGATCTACTTACCTGGAGTTGAGGCTTCTGGAGCCATAAATTGGTAGTAATACTTAAGCGAGAATTTCAATGAAACACTGGAGACTGAGTGTAGCTTGAAAGTGAGAAACTCCTGTGGATACAGTCTTGCAGAATCCCCGCCCTTTTCTGGATTTTACTTCCAGGAGCTCTAACAGGTTCTCCTGCTGAAGAAAGATCCCCTTCAGGGGTGCCTGTATGGCTGAGTCCATTAAGCGGTTAAGCATCTGACTCTTGGTTTCAGCTCAGGTCATGATCTCACAGTTCCTGGGGATCAAGCCCCATTTCAGGCTTGCACTGTTGCCCAAGAGCCCGCTTGGGATTTTCTCTCTTCCTGTCTCCTGCCCCTCCCCTGCTGTGCAGGAGGATACACGCATGCTCTCTCCCTCTCTCTCTAAACAAATTAAAAAAAAAAAAATCCCTTCCAGATTCTGGGAGAGGGAAAGAGTCATCACTGTGAAATACACCCTGAGACTTTCCATGGCAAAGGCCTAATCTCCAGAGGAAAAAACTACCTGAGTCCTACCCTTACCTGGGGTAAGGATAGTTCTCATGCTCCAGCCTCCTCCACCCTTCTTATCTCACTTAACAGGGGAGGGGAAAAAAAAAAAATGTAACACCAGAGAAACACTTAGGATTATCATAGTCTTAAGACACAAGCCCAATAAAATGAGATTTAATCATAAAAATATACCACCATAGACCCGACCAACAGGATTTTGGTAAAACAACAGTGAATTATATTTGGAAGAGCTGGAAGAGGTAGACTCTCTGACAAGAAGTACTCATAGAAGTCTAAAGATAAGAGGGGAGACAAAAACAAGGACACCAGGGGAATCTGAAGCTCCTGATACTTAAAGGTAGAATAAACATTAAATATAGCACAATTCTTAGTCTATATTGACATAAATCCTCACATTAATGACCTCTTAACTCTAGTTGCTATTACTCAATACAAATTGTCAGCTTTCAACAAAAAAAAATTAAGGCATACCAGGCAGCAAGAAAAAACAAAAACTATCTCAAGAGTAAAAGCAAATGTCAGAACAAGAATCAGATATAGAATAGATGTTGGAATTAACACACAAGTAATTTAAAATAATGACGAGGGGCGCCTGGGTGGCTCAGTCGGTTAAGTGTCCGACTTCAGCTCAGGTCATGATCTCACGGTTTGTGGGTTCGAGCCCTGTGTCGGGCTCTGTACTGACAGCTCAGACCCTGGAGCCTGTTTCAGATTCTGTGTCTCCCTCTCTCTGCCCCTCCCCTGTTCACGCTCTGTCTCTGCCTCACGAATAAACATTAAAAAAAATTTTTTAAATAATGATAAATATGTTAAAGGTGCTAATGGAAAAAGTAGACCATTTTCAAGAACTCATGGGTAATGTAAACACAAAGATGGAAACTCCAAGAAAGAATCAAAATGAAATGCTAGAAATTAAAAAGCACTATCAGAGAAATGGAGAATAAATTTGATGGTATCATCAACAGACTGGACACAGTCATAGAAAAAAATCAATGCACTTGAAATTAGGTCGATAGAAATGACCAAAACTGAAACGTAAGGTACTAAATGAATGAAAAACAGAACAAAGAATTGTGAGACAATTCCAGAAGGTATAACATAGGTGTAACTGGAATGCCACAAGAAGAAAAGGAAATAGAGGAGAAGGAATAATTTGAAACAATGCTGCCTGAGAAGGTTCCAAAATTAATGACAGACACAAGGCCACATATCCAGGAAGGTCATAGTTCACCAAGCCATATAAACACCAGAAGAAAGAAACAAACAACATACACCTAGGCAAGTCGTATTCAAACTGCAGAAAACTAAAGACAAAGAGAAAATCTTAAAAGAAGAAAGAGAGATATGCTATCTTTCCCTTGTTGCCCTAGGATGGTGGGTTGTAAACTGTTTCTAAACACAGATTTCCTTATCAGATGGATGAGCCTCAGCCAATGATTTTGCACTGAAGATTTTTCTCTTTTTTTCTCATATTACCCCTGAAAACTTAAGAAGGGACAGAATACCAATTCTACTGACAATCATTTCAGTATGCATGACCTTCTTTTTCAATCTCCTATCTAAGAATATTTTCACTAGAACTATGAAAACGTGGGGTAAAGAAGGCAGGAGAATGGGGGTGAAGAAGAGTCACCAAAAATGTGCATTATTACTCCCTGGCAGCATAAAAAATCTAAACATATAACATAACATATAACAATGATATTGGTATAATCATACACAGGCCAGTCTAGGATGCAGACATCCTAACAGTAACAGCCTTTTGCAACCGATTACATAACCTGTCCAAATGGTGACCACGCACCATGAACTCTACGTCTTTCATACTGTTTCTATCTGTGCCACAATTTTCATCTAGTCTTCAATGATCTGTAACTAGGCTAGAGTACCCAGTTACATAGTCAAACACTAACCTGTGTCTTGCTGTGAGGGTATTCTGTAGATGTGATTACTATTTTCAATCAGCTGACTCTCAGTAAAGGTGACTGCCCTTGGTAACATGGGCAGGCCTTATCCAATCAGTGGAAGGCCTTCAAGTAAAACCTGAAGTTTCTCAGAGAAGAGTTCTGCCTCAAACCTGCAGCATTAACTCTTATCTGAGTTTCCAGCCTGCTTGCCATACATATTTCAGACTTGCCAGTCCTCAGAACTAGACCAATCAATTCCTTAAATAAAACACTATGTGTATATGTTTATGTGTATGTATATGCACACACACACACCCATCACTGGTTCTTTTATCTGGAGAACCCTGACACACACATCTCTATTTGTTCTTTTCTGCCTTAAGCTTCCTACTGACACTTACATAATACTCAGGTCTTTGACATTCAGGACCAAAGAGATAGTTCATGTTGCCAGAATAATGATGTTCAATAACCTTTTTTTTTTTTTTATCTGATCTAAGCAGCAATGGAAAAAATACATTTTTGGATGATTAAAGTTGCAAAAAATAAATTCTGTCCTTCATTATATTTGTACTACCATTAAGACATTTTTAAGGAATCCTTTTTACAAGGGCTTCAGAATATATACTACACATTAGTATGCATTTGAAATCTAGCTAAGAATGAAAAACATTCACCAAAACCTTTAATTGTGTTATGATCTACATCAATACATTCTACAGAGTGTCAAATGTATTGTCACTATGTTATATAACCACAATTTAAAAGTTATTTTCATATAAAAATTACATTAATAATAAAAAAATATTACCATTAGACACACACTATGTTATGTATTGCATGTGGGTTATCTTATTCATCACTAAAACAAGATTCAACAACCAAACACTATCAGCTAAGACCTCTCATTATGTCCTTTAACAGAGGACGAAAATGAAGTTTAGTGATATGAAGTAATTTGTCTAAGGTCAAACTAATTAGTAGGTAGTACAGCTCATGATTCTAAAGCCTATATTCTAAACTGTTATTTAGCTAAGATACGATTTTGACTGACTAAAACTCATTCCTCTTTTCCAAACTGGTGGGTATATACTGACATTGTTTTAGTTATTGATGAAGAGAGGCCAGTGGTAAATAATTTACCTGAACCATTTCTAAGATAGAATAATTATGTAGCTTTAGCAGATCATCAGATTATGATGACAGCCTTTAATAGCATTTGAGGCAACAAAATGCCAAGAAAAGTAATAGCAACTACCTTTCAATAATTTAACTCATATTTAATTTACAGTCAACATCAGAATTAACAGGAAAACTGTGATGCTGTATACAGAACTGATTCTGATGGCAATATGTGTTCACTGGAACCTCACAGTTACCACTACAGAGTGAGATGTGCAATTCAGCAGGCTTATTTTGGGGCATGTTATTTAGACAGGGGTCTATGTCCTTACTTTGTCATAAATCTTTGGGAAAGCTCCCTGTGCCTCAGTTTCTCCATGTGTCATGTGTCAAATGGGGATAATAAGACCTATCTGGCAAGACTCTAATAAAGAGTAGAGAGGGTAAAGGGTAAGCACTGTGGTAAAGAGGAAAAAGAATTTGTAGTATAATGGTGGAAATACAGCAGGTGCTAAATAAATGGTGGCTACTGTTATTATTGCTGTCATTATTAATGTTATCAGAAATGTAGAGGGTCACCTGTATCATAAAAAGTACATCTTAAAGAGTCACTTCAGAGAGCCACTTAGTGAGGCTGAGGACCACTGATGGTTGCTTTGGGCAGTGCATAAAGGTGACAAGTTGTCAGACAGCAAACGTGAGTCAGAAAGGTCAGAGAAGAACTATACAGGGAGCTTCTGCACTCATTTCAGACATGAAGTCGATTAGTTGAGAAAGGAAACTGCACGTCACACAGACAGACCAATTCACAGTCCACTGGTCCCAAGAGTCACATTTAGATTTCAGTCAGAGATGTGTTGTGCAAAATTATTCCATCTCTGGAACCTCACCCAGCAATGGATATTATCTTACTAACCAGGAATTAAGGGCTGGATCGTCTGGCTTTTCTAAATAAATACATGCCAAGGGCAGGGGTATCTTAGACTAATCCCACTTCTGATTCGAACAGACTGAAAAAAGGAATAACAAACTCCTGTAAAAAGCCATGTTTTTTCATTTTTGTAAATCAGATGTTACATTCCAGAAGAGGGTGGAGTGAAAGCGGAGGTAATCACAGTCCCTGCCTCCGCCCCTCTCAACAAAGCCCAAAGGAATTACCAACAGGGCCAAATAAATAAATAAATAAATAAATAAAAATTATACAGCACAGAATTACAAGAACATACTCACAGCTTTCAACTAAATTTATTACTTTTAATTTACCAAGGCTATTGTGATGAAACAAACACCCCTCTTTGATTGATACAAATTTGTTACACAATATAGCATCACAGCTGACTTCTCTTTGATTGCTGAGTGTTTCCCAAAACTATGAACAAATTAGAATGATTCTGAAAAGATGCTGACTTTCAATTCTTTTGTCTTCATCAACCAACAGGTCAAAATAAGCTATGAAAAACATTAGAGAGGTTCCAAAGATAGTGTAATGACCTGTGTTGTTTGTTTGTTTCACAAAACAGCAGAGACTTCCCCATTTACCACTCTATCCATCCTTTGTCCTTCTTGGTCTAGTTCAGTAACACCCAGAATCCAACTGTTCAGTCTTTGAAGTTTTTAAAAATTATTTTTAATTCCACAAGTCACACATGAACATATTTAGACTGCACCTCAATAGGGCTAAGATCTTTGAGACACTTATGCTCCCCGCCCCACACACCACTGCCAATTCCACCACTCAGCTACATCAGAGGTGGCTATCATCAATAGTTTAAAGGTAACTTTCAGAGCTTTTATGTACCAATAGAAAACATTTGCCATTTTTCAGTTGTTTTTTTTTTAAATAATTTACATTATATGTACAACGTTCCAACTTGCTTTTATTAAGCTGTAAGAAATCCTATGGTACGCATATTCATTTATAGAGGCTAAAAGGTTCATGGACATAATGCTGGGAAGCTAGTAGGAAATAAAATAATGTAGCAGGTTCTAGCCTTGTGTGCTAGTAGCCATGAAATTCTGGGTATGTCACTAATCTCACTATCCTCATTTTTGAATAATCTTCCCATATCCCTCTTTCACAGGGTTTGAGTAAAAACTAAATGAAGTAATACACATGTGTGTGTTTGAAAGGTTGTATGGTGTTATATATAAACAAAAAATTATTTCTCAAATATTATCTGGAAAATGAAATCAGATAGTGTTCCTATTCTCAAAGAGTATATACTACAGGTATGTAACCTAAAATTTTAATCAGGAAGTGTCATAAGGATATTTCAATACTTAAATTTTTAGCTAGTGGCGTAGCATTCCTAGCTTTGAACGCTTCATTGGAAATACTGTGATATCTGATATCAAAGGTTTAACCATGAGAAAATATCTCTGCGTGTAAGTCCATGTTATTAAATTGATTATTTACCAATCTTATTTCATTTTTACATCTGTGAATTTCTGTGCTTGATTCTCAGAGTAAATGAAGAGCAGCCCTACCGTGTTAAAATAATTAGAATAACTACATCAGAAAAGAGTTTACAAAACTATGACATTTAAAAATATTTAAAATTTACCCCAAATCTACTACATGTGATATTCAAAGGAATTATTTCAGTAAAAGCAACTGTATACATGATTTCAGTTTTAAGTTATAATTCTTTTAAGCAAACTATTCTTTATATGATACAAGCCTCAAAGTTTTGCATTTTAATTAAGATGTCAAGATAACTTGGAGGGGGGAAATGGTTAAAAAAGAATGTTCCTCAAAGCCCCTCATTTCTAGGGTTTTTCATAAACAGGATCATCAATAACAAAAACCACCTTAAATAAAGATCTCCATGTATTTGTTCTGTTCGGATTGCTTTTCATTATGAATTAGTCTTTTTTTTTTGTTTTGTTTTTCCTTTGGCTGGAGGTTGGTAGGGGGTTTGGGAGAGTGACTGATGTTTCTGAACCTTCCCATTTTTCTTTATTTGAAACACATTACCTCACACTGTTTATTCAGAGTCTCCAGGGTCAACTGGCTACCCAGTTTTTACCTCTCAGCATTAATACAAAAAAGAACCATGGGACAGTGCTGATATATGTATATGTAAAAAATATTACACAAAGTCATTACAGTTGGGGGGAAAGGGGTCAGTGCACTCACAGCAAGATAACTTAGAGATGAATTAAGGTCCAGAAATACAAGTAAAGCAGAGTCCTTCCCAAGTACATTCATGTCTGAGAAGGAAGGTGGAGCAGACGGAACATGTATCTAATGTCTACCTTTTAGATGCCAAAAGTGAGGGCAGATTACCTGAGGTCAATCCAGTCTAACACCAAATTATAAATCAGAATGAACATACACATTTAATGAATTAGTGGAATAAAGTAAATTAGAAGACTCTAATTGTGTAAATCAGAACACTGAGTCATATGACAGTTTCAGGATGGTTTAATGTCCTAGTTTGTGCCAGTTTTTCTAAATAGAAAAATTTTGACCACTGGAACTTCAAAAAAATTAATTTTTACTCATAGGAAAAAGCAAGAAATAACACAATGATAGATCTTCCAATTACGTAGACATAAATGAGAGACATGAAAGTCATGATTATTTATAAATTGTGTGGACAGCAGAAAAAGCACAAGGCATCAGAAGATCAGGGCTTCCAGATCTAGCTTCCATATACCGAAATGTTTTGGATCATAGTTTCTTCAAATATAAAATGAAGGAACTGTACTGTATCTTCAGTGTTCTCAACAGCCTATAATATTTCATGGAAAAAAAATTCAAAACGGTAGGAGGTTTACAAAACCTATGATTTGAATGCCAAAAACGGTAAATTGGGAACTTTTCAGTGGCTTGTGGACTAGTTATTGCTGTCAACTAATTTTTTTTTCAAGAATCATTTTTTGTTTGGTTACAGAAATAATTACATGTTATCTGTAGACAATGTGGAAAAGAGACAAATCCAAGTAAGAAAAATAAATGACCTATAGTCATTACCCAAAGATAATCTAAACTGTTAACACATATTTCCTTATGTATTGTTGTTTAATATTACTATGACTTATTGAATATGGTGGTTTTCAAATTTTTATTTTTATGAGAATTTGTTTTTTCTAAATAAAATTTCACATGTAACCTTCATACCTACAATAAATAAAAGTGAAACTATCCTGCCTGAAGTGATGATACAGGGCTGGGTTTTTCTGAGATTACCCAGAATCTCAGATGTAGGGCTGAGATTAGCACAGTCCTACAAAGGCAACACTCTAAGAAGTACTGTGTTAAAACCACTCATTGACTTAAAGAATTTCCTAATGTTGGACACCTATTTTTTTTTCCTTTTTGTTGTTGTTAATGATAGATAATGTTCAGATCTTTGTATACATTCATGGTTGTTTTTTTTAGGTTGGATTCCTAGAGGCAGAATTTCTGGGTCAAATAGTTTCAAGGCATTCATTGTCATGCTGACCTTGATAACCATCTCCTCCCAAATCATTTGCCACTGGCAGGAAATACTCATCTTCCATTCTGCTTTTTTTCATGGCCACTAAGCCCAAGTGGAGTATTGGAATCAGATTTAATTTCTGCCTAATATATTTCCTCCTCTTTCCTTTCTCTTCCTTGTGATGCCAAGTAGGTTGCTATTAAGGTTAAACAGATGCCCTCTTTGGAGCACCAATAATTCCTTCTGTTAAATGTAGTCAGATACCTAATGGATTAGTCTTTTGTTGCCTTTTGACAATGATCTGTCAGTCAGCTTCTATGTAGGAATGACTAACCAAAGTATATGGTCCTTTTGGAGAGAAATACCTTCATTATCTGGCACTTTAGGACACCACACGCCTTAATCCCCTTAAGTCTTATTTAGTATATATCTGAGCTTTGGTTAAAATCTGTTCAAAGCAGCCTTTGACCCCAGATTCCCAAAAAGGAACAACAGACAGCAGACTTTCAAATAAGAAGAACCCCTGAAGGTCATCTGATCTCCTTTGTGAGCACGGCTCATCATTTTATAAACAATGACACTGAGGCCAATAATGGCTCCTTTGAGCTCAAACAGTAACACAAAAATAAATTATACACTGTCTATGCCCCCAAAAGACTTTACCACCTAATGAGGAAATCAGACAAATAAATCAACAAATACTACACAATGGGACAGGTAGAATAAGGCCAATGCAGGTACATCAGAAGGGAAGGTGGGGTGAGTTTTTCAAAGAAGTCAACAACTGTCCTGAACTTTCAAAGAAGTGAATGGGTCAGTGAGATAAAGAAATGGAAGGAGAGGAGGACACCCCAGGATAGAGTAAGCATAAACCTTTGAAAGAACCTGGTATATATAATTCAGTGCTATAAGAAAGGAACATTAAAGAATGGCTGGAGGGAGGCCAGAGGGGGGATGCAAACTCAAATGCCCACAAGTTACATAAAGGGGTGAAACATCAGTGGGTGAGGATTGTGGTAAATCAGAGAGGGACTGTCCTCCCTAAAGACACCTTTACTGTAAGCAAAGCAGAATAAACCACTGCTTAGCTACATTTTTACAAAGTTAAAAATATCTAACATATTTCTAAATGTTACAGTTTGGAAGCTTTGTAGTCTCTCAATACCAGTGTAATTGTATAATATAAAAACTAGGAAAACTAAATTCTTCAATGAATGGCAAACAAATGAATACCTTTTAAAAAAGAAAAAATACCATTTTCAGGTTTTTCTCAAGCAGGTAGTAGGAATCGATTTTATTATTCACAAAGCTATTTAACAAATGCTCTTTTATAAGCTCATCTTGTGCCAATCAGACAAATGGAGTCCAGTTCCCATTTAGAAGGTTAAGAGAAAAAACACTAAAGAGAACAGTCGGAATCGCCAAATGCCAACGTGCGAGAGGAAAATCTTCTAATTTCAAGAGAAGTCAGCAATCTCTCAATTTGTAATTTAACGTTCATGCCATATTTTTAAGAAAACATGGTACAAAACAGACCAAACATACAAGAGCTGAATTCTGCTCACAGCCTGCCAGTTTACAACCTCAGGGCCAGAGGTAGGCAAGGGGCAGCTCGTGAAAAGCTTTGTGCACAACACTAAGAGATTTAGACTTTATCCTGAAAACTATAGGGACTCATTAACAGACTTGAAGTGATTAACATCTTAGAAGGGTCACTCAGGCAGCTGTGTGAAGTCTGGAAGGGAGCTATGTAACAAGGTCTTAAACCAAAGCAGTGACAGGGACATGGAAAGGAGGAGACAGATTTGAAAGATGTTAAACAAAGCATACAATTTAGTAAAAGACACAGTTAAAACTTAGACCCAGATCTCCTACTTTCTTACTTAATATTCTTATAATTTTACCAGTATTGTAACATTTCTTTTTAAGTACAATAGTTTAGTTGGCAGTTAATAAGGTACAGGGGAGATGCTTGGCAAACATTAACTTGAAACACCAGATTTTTTTCCTTAGATGCTATTAGCGTAGTGTAAGCAAACACTACACCAAAACAAACTCCAGGAAAGGTGACATATAGACAAATTATGAGGACACAGACACTGTGCATAGACAATGACCATGAAGTCCTAGCTTGCTTCATTTGGCTAATATTCTATGCCAGTTTACAACTAAACAATGGATAAAGATATCATTAATTATTTGGTAAAAGAACAGAAAACCCTATCTTACTCTATTTCCACCTTAAAAATTCTATGACAAAAAATTACTCAATTTATGAGTTTTTGGATCATCTGCATTGTGGTTAATCTCCACATACTTGGTGGGAGTGAAGACTACAGCTTTAATTTGGATAGTACATTTTTTAGTTCAGTAAATAACAAAAAGCAAGTCAAATGGAAAGTGAAGTCATTAGGTGGGGTGGAGTGATGTCAAATCTCTGAGTGTTTTCTCTCTTAACCTTCTAAATGGGAGCTGGACTCCATTCGTCTGACTGGCACAAGATGAGCTTATAAAAGAGCATTTGTTAAATAGTTTTGTGAATAATAAAATCGATTCCTACTACCTGCTTGAGAAAAACCTGAAAATGCTATTTTTTTCTTTTTTTAAAAAAGGTATTCCTTTGTTTGCCGAATCGCTGAAGAATTTAGTTTCCTAAAGTTTCTATATTATACAATTACACTGGAATTAAGAGAATATGTAACTTCCAAATTGTAACATTTAGAAATACGTTAGATATTTTGAACTTTGTAAAAATGTAGCTAAGCAAAGTCTCCTTTGCTTATGGTAGAGGTGTCCATATTCACTTCATGGCATTGGTAGTGAACTTTCAACCAATGTTGTCTTATGGTTCGTGATTTTTTAAACAGTAGTGTGATGGTGCTAAGAATATGCTCTATCTGGACAAGTCTCTGTATTCCAGTGCTCAGGTTCAACCTAACTGATATTGAGTAGCAAGTACCCCAACATCTCAGTGACATAAAACAACAAAGCTTTAATTTCTCATTCATGCAGTTCTGTCTCATTCAACATTTCTCATATGTCCATCAGGAGTGGCCTGGGGGCTCCACTCTGTGCTGTCCTCATTCCAAGACCTAGGATGACAGGGCAGCTACCAACACTGCCAATCATTATGGCAGGAGGAAAGAAAGCGCTCTGGCTCGGAAATTACACATGACACTTTTAATCAAAACTTGCTGGTAAGACCTAGTCTCATGGCCTCACTCAACTATAGCTATTGAGGTGCAATTTTACCATGTGCCCAGGAGGCAGAGAGCTGGAAATATTTGGTGAACAGAACTAATGACTATCACAGTCACCCAAATGATTGCTCTATTATAGTTTCATGTATCTGTTTTTTCTACTTGCCTGGACTATGAAGTTGGAATCTATGACTTAAAAGGTTCCCAACAAATTCTTTTGATTCAACCATTATACAGGAAGAGAACAGTTCAGTATAAAGTGCGATTTGGAACTTTTTCCCCTATACTACATATAATTTAAAACCCAATTGATATAATATTAAAGTTGTCAGGAACAGATATACTACAATTGTTCAGATGAGTTGAGAGCCCAGAAAGAAATCAGCTGGCCATAAAATCCATGTAGGATCCATAACATAAAAAAAAAAAAAAAAAGAACTGAATTTATTTTCCTACAGCTGTTATAATCTATCAAAGAACAAAGCGGGGCACCTGGGTGGCGCAGTCGGTTAAGCGTCCGACTTCAGCCAGGTCACGATCTCGCGGTCCGTGAGTTCGAGCCCCGCGTCGGGCTCTGGGCTGATGGCTCAGAGCCTGGAGCCTGTTTCCGATTCTGTGTCTCCCTCTCTCTCTGCCCCTCCCCCGTTCATGCTCTGTCTCTCTCTGGCCCCAAAATAAATAAAAAACTTTGAAAAAAAATTTTAAAGAAAAAAACAAAGAACAAAGCATGGAACTCTGGCACTACCAATAGTATCTCCTTTACCTTTACTCTATTTGTTGCTTAAAGCTCCACATTAGGAACTACTCAAGAATTACTGAAGAGAAACATCTACCTATACTGACTGTTCTCACTACAAAATCATAACCGTACATCCCAAATGTTTAGGACTCTCAAATCTTTAGCCCTAGACCTCACTTCTCCCAGGAACTCCAGATTCCTAGATCTTGATATATCTGCTTTGATGTCTGTTAAGTATTTTAAATATAATCTAGCCAAAACAGAATGTTTCAATTTTCTTCTCTGCAAACTTATAAAAACATTTTTACATATGTATGTATGTATTTTTAAAGAGAGTGCAAGTGGGGGAGGAGGCAGAAGGAGAGAAAAAGGGCATCTTAAGCAGGCTTCATGCTTAGCACAGAGCCTGACACAGTGCTCAATCTCACAACTGTGAGATCATGACCTGAGCCAACACCAACAGTGGGATGCTTAACTGAACAGCCACCCAGGTGCCCCTGCAAAGCTGCTTCTTTTTCAGTCTATCCCTCATCTGAAAACTGCACCACTCACTTAAGTTTCTCAAGCCAAAAGCATATGAATTTCAGAGGATAAACATTATTTCATTGTAATTTATTAAAAATCATAAAATAGAATTAGATGCTTTGATAATATCATTTTACCATAAGTAAATAACTTGCCTTGGAGGACAATCTGCATCAAACTTAAACAGCTGGACAATGCAAGGGAAAATTAAGATGAACAAGAACTACAGTAATAACCAACACTGAACATTTACCATGTGCTTAGCACATTGTATTTGTCATCTCATTAATTTGAGTGAGGTGGGTAGCACTGCTCCCATTTTAGAAGTAACAAAATTGAGGCTCAGAGTGGGTAAGTAACTTGATCCAAATTACACAGCACCTGTCTGTTAAGATGTAGATAAATCTGTATCTAACTCTTTATTCTATGGCCTGCCCTCAGAAGATGGTTACATGGTGAGTAACGATGTAGCAGCAGCTATTACAACTATAAAATTAGTGATCTCTCTCTAAAGGGGATGTCTTTTAGATGGCAGTGTGTCTTTTAATAGAGAGAATCATACTTAGGTACAGAGTCTTGAGGTAAGAATATAATAGTTGATTGCATTTGTTAATTTTATAATGTATTAAAACTTAACTTCACCTTCAGGTAAGACTGATTTTCCATTTAAGAATGTATAGCTTTGGAGCACCTGGCTGGCTCAGTCGGTTAAGCGCCCAACTCTTGATTTAGGGTCAGGTCATGATCTCATGGGTTGCGAGTTTGAGCCCCACATGGGGATCTACACTGACAACACGGAGCCTGCTTAGGATTCTCTGTCTCCCTCTCTCTGCCCCTTCCCCACTTGCACTTGCTCTCTCTCAAAATAAATAAATAAACATAAAAAAAAAGAATGTGAGGCTTCTTCTTTCAATAAACTTATTTAATTTAAAACATAATTTAGTAGATAATTAACTCACAGTGGAAGTGTTAATAAGAAGGGGTAAACACTGTGGAAATGGGTGGTGAAACAGACACAACAAAAACCCAAATGGTGGCCTACGTATGACTACAGTTTGAGAAACTCTGGACCATTGTACTTATCTGTTTAGGTAGGCTTAAAAAAATAGTGATACCTCAGGAATGAAAAGTGTAACAGCTGGGGAACATCTCACATTAATACAAGTGTGGTGTCCCACCATTCTCGGTATAGATCACACCACATCTGAGATTATAAACAGGCTCTGGGACTGCTTCCATTCTGTGTCTCCCCCTCTCTCTGCCCCTCCCCCGTTCATGCTCTGTCTCTCTCTGTCTCAAAAATAAATAAAACGTTAAAAAAAAATTTTTTTAAACAGGCTCTGGAAAAACAACTTCAATGGAACACTAGCAAACCATGTGTATTCAGTGAAAGGCAACTCCGACCAAGAGAATAACCACATGAAAAGCATGTTATATTCAGGGAATATTGATAAATTCAGGTTCTGTAGCTCACAGTAGAAAAACTCAGAGGATGTAATGGTCTCCATATTAAATGGGTTTCTATTTTATTTAGGGGTTGGGTTCTAACTAAAACTCACAGTAAGAGTCATAATGTGAAAATTACATTATCCTGAAAAATCGTTACAAAGATATTACCCTGGCATGATATACTAGTTTCAAGTAGTCCAGCACTATAGTTTTCCTTCCATTCTGATAAATGGCGATTTATTTTCCATCCAGCAGTAGAAAATGTAAAGTAGGTGCCTTGTGTTTAATGGCCATGTTAATGAAAAAGGTTTATTTTTAAATGTGCTATTCCAGTTATATAAGGATCATAGAAACTCAGACAGATAGGGGGAAAGGAGATTTGTTTGCCACTTGATACCCACTCCTGGCATATGTATGAATAGAATGTCCAGAACTATTTAAAATGTTCTTTCTCCTATGTCTCTCCCCTGCCCCTCTTTATGGTCAAAGGAGAGGAAAGAGAGTGTACATTGAATATGTATACGTTGTATGCACTTATAACATGACTCCACTCTACATGAGTGACTTTCGTGTAGAAAATTTATCCGATTCGACAAAGAAGGCAGATCTAGGGCCTTTACCATGGACATTACCAGGTGAAAAGGGCTTTCACTGACACAGTAAGCCTTTTGTCCCACAAAACATTCATGTAAAGGTTATGTGGCCGTATATTTTTTTATTAGATAATCAATAAATTCATTATAATACTAATAAATTAATTATCTGAAACAAGTGGACAAAATAAAAATACAATACACCATCTTATTACTCAGTAAGAATACTGAGATCTTCATTTGTCTTACTTAAACATATAGCAGTTAAGCACAAATGAAATGTTTTCTTTACCAGTTTTTAGGCCTTATGTGGCACCATTTATTGCCAAAAATAAACCTCAGTAAATAAATATTATTTTCATGGTTTCCTTGAAATAGGGATATATAGGCCTATTTAGTTTTATAACATTATCTCTTAACTTCATTGGTTTGTAAAATTCACTCATGAATACAACTCCTGTATTAACCCTTAGAGCCTGGAAATTTCTAGAATGTCATACATGCTGGCCCAAGTCAAAACACTTTATAAAATCAGTACTATATCCATAAAGGACTATAAAGCAAAAAGTTATTTTTTTCCTGTAGTCCATAAGTAGAATGTCATATCTCTCTAAGCAAGAGAAACCCATTAACTTCATATTGAAATGAAAATACATGATACATGTCCAGACGGAATATTTCCTGTGGTTGGAGCTAACAAGAACCCCTTCATCAAGAAACATTTTTGGAGACTACAGCACACCTTCCACAGTGACAATGTTTCTTAAAGTATGATTTGAAGATAGCTTACCGATTAACATACTTACCGATATGCTTAATTAAGTTTAAAATATCAAATAAATGAAGAAGTAAAATAGTATAAAATTAATGTAGTATATACCTATATACGTGAGTATATAAATATGCCAATCTGGAAAAGGAAATTTTTCCAGCCTTTCCAGAAGTCAATGCCAAGACCACCAAGTTCTGATTATCCAGCTTTTGGGGTAGGTTGATTTCTGAAGTAAGAAAAATGACTTACTCTGATAAAGACCAAGTCTAACAAATAGCTTTCAATACTGATGAGGCTTCCAAGGTCTTTGGTAATAAGAAGCCAGCAATCTTAAGTGTTTCTCAATTCATCTCTTCCTTTCCTTTCCAATCAAACTCACACTTAAAATCACTATCCTTCTTCAGACTAACTCTTCCTGAACTACTGTAATATCCTCCTATCTTCACTGCTGATCTATAAACATTCCCTCCATCAAATATATGATTTCCAGGGAAATTTCAGTAAAGCAGTATTCCTTATGCCATTCTTTGCCTCAAAACCTTTAACAGTTCCCAGTTGCATTCATAAAAGAAATCCAAATAAATCAGCTTAGCATTAAAGTTCCTTTGTGATCTTAGATACATCTAATTTGCCAGCTTTATTCACATGTCTATGCACCTCATTATATGGTCACTGGTCCCCTATGTTCCAGACTCTCCCTCCATGTATTTAGTTTATTGCATTCTATTCCTCTGACAGTAACACCCTTCTTTTTAGTTAGGGGATATCTCAAGTTTCTGTAACAAAGGGATGCAAAAAGCACCATAACTCAATCAAGCTACACATTTATTTTTCTCTCACAGAATAGTCTATAGGTAGGTTGGGTATTCCTCAGCAGATATGCTGCTCTGCTCCATGAGAATGTCCAGGGGCTATGATTCTTCCTTTCTTATTTCCCTGCCATCTCCTAGAATATCCTCCTAACATGCTAGGCAGAAGATGAACTGAGAAGGAAGAAATGGAAGAATGTATACCCATTCATTTTAAGGGCAAGATCCCCAAATTGCACATATTATCTCCATTCACATCCCATTGTCAAGGACTTTGTCACATGGCCGTACTTCGCTGCCAATGAAGTTGAGAAATGTCGCCTCTAGTTTGGCAGCCACATGCTTTGTTAAAACTTATGGATACATGGATGTTGGAAGAGGGTTCTATTACTAAAAAAACAAAAGAAAGGGAGTCCCACACCTATACAGTCAACTAATCTTTGACAAAGCAGGAAAGAATATCTAATGGAAAAAAGATAATCTCTTCAACAAATGGTGGAGGCATCACAATTCTGGACTTCAACAAAGCTGTAATCATCAAGACAGTATGGTACTAGCACTAAAACAGGCACATAGATCAATGAAACAGAATAAAGAACCCAGAAATGGACCCACAAACTGTTGGCCAACTGATCTTCAACAAAGCAGGAAAGAATATCCAATGGACAAAAGAAAGTCTCTTCAGCAAACGGTATTGGGAAAATTGGACAGTGATATGCAGAAGAATGAACCTGGACCACTTTCTTACACCATAGACAAAAATAAATTCAAAACGGATGAAAGACTTAAATGTAAGACAGAACCATCAAAATCCTAGAGGAAAAAACAGGCAGAAATTTCTATGACCTAGGCTAGAGCAACTTCTTACTAGACATGTCTCCTGAGGCAAGATAAATCAAAGCTAAAGTGAACTACTGGGACCTCATCAAGATAAAAAGCTTCTGCACAGAGAAAGAAACAATCCACAAAACTAAAAAACAACTAGCATAATGGAAGAAGATATTTTCAAAAGACATGTATGGTAAAGGGTTGTATCCAAAATCTATAAAGAACTTATCAAACTCAATGCTCAAAAAACAAATAATTCAGTGAGGAAATGGGCAAAAGACATGAAGAAGACACTTTTCAAAAGAAGACATCCAGATGGCTAACAGACATATGAAAAGATGCTCAACATCACTCATCATAAGGGAAATACAAATTAAAATGACAATCAGATATCATCTCATGCCTGTCAGAATGGCCAAAATTAACACCACAAAAAACACAAGGTGTTAACAAGGATGCAGGGGAAAGGGGAACCACCTTGTACTGTTGGTGGGAATGCAAACTGGTGCAGCCATTCTTGAGAACACTATGGAGTGTCCTCAAGAAACTAAAACTAAAACTATCCTATGACCCAGATTGCACTATTAGGTATTTACCCAAAGGATACAAAAACACAGATTTGAAGGGTATGAGCAACATTATCAACAATAGCCAAACTATGGAGAGGCGTCCCCCAATGTCCATCGACTGATGAATGGATGAAGAAGATGTAATATATATACACAATGGAATATTACTCAGCCATCAGAAGAAAGAAATCTTGCCATTTGCAATGATGTGGATAGAGCTAGAAAGTATGCTAAACAAAATAAGCCAGAGAAACACTAATACCATATGATTTCACTTATATGTGGAGTATTTAAGAAACAAAACAGGTGAACTTATGGGAAGTGGAGGGAGGGAAACAAGCTACAAGAGACTCTTAACGATAGAGAACAAACTGAGGGTTAATGGAGGGAGGTGGGTGGGAGATGCACTAGATTCATGATGGGTATTAAGGAGGGCAGATGTTGTGATGAGCACTGGGTGTTTTATGTAAGTGATAAATCACTGAATTCTACTCCTGAAACTAATATTGTACTGTATGCTAACTAAAATTTAAATTAAAAAATATTTATATACATGTATATATATATATACATATATGTCTGTGTGAATATGTGTGTGTATATGTGTGTGTGTAAATACACACATATATACATATACGCGTATATATACGTATACGTATATACGTATATACATACACACACACAAACAGAATAGGAATGAGGAGGCTGGCTTCAATATTCATCTCTGCAATATCTTTCTTCAGTTTATCTCTCTGGAAATATCCATTCCTCTACAAAGCCAAACTGAGCAATACCTTCTAGTCTGTCTTCTCCGACTTTATCACATCTCCCTATTTTACAGCCTGCAGATGTGATTATCAACTCTCCCTCCTCTGAAATTTCATAATTCTTGTATCTATTATGGAATTTGGCACATTTTAGTCATATACATATTAAAGACAGTTTGTCACAAAAGATAAATGTGTGCTACTGATTAATCTTCCTTCATTGTTTTATATCATATACAAAGATTTTTGCAGACATAGCCTGCACCAGCCTCTTTATTCTGAATTTCTAGAAGTGGTACGTGCAGGATAAAGCACTCACTAATGCTGGTAATGATAACACGGCCTTATTCAATATACATAATTTATCCTCATTTATTATAAAAATAATATTTAAAAAAATAACATGTAAGTTTGCTCTAGAGAAATTATTATTTTTTAGGAACTGTTTAGAAATGAAATTATTATAAGATTTTTAACTAAACAAAGTATATGTCCTAAAATTTTACTAAAAATATTTTTAACAATGATGTTTAAACAAAGCATTTCGGTGCTCTTTGTCCTTTAGTAATGATTTACCAATAACAAGCAAAATCCCTGAATAATATTTATGAACTATGATATATTTTTAATTCCTTTATTTCAGTTTTTGTTTGTTGTTCTTTATCCTCATATTTTATTTTCTTCTTCCACTTGCTATCATCTCAGTTACTTGCAGAGTTTACATCTTCTTGTTTTGACATAATTAGCTTGTAGTTTCAGATAAGCTTTGAACGTGAAACGTTCAGTTCTATTGTGATGAAACATTTTATATCATTTCATGATGTTTTAATACAAGCCAAATACCTTTTTAACATTTAGTTACATATCATAGTAAATGATTCAAGTCATAGAATTTCACTGTTAAAGTGTATATATTTTATTATGGTACACCAAATAATAAAGAATACATGTACCTATTTTTCTTTCAATATTGAACAATAAATTATGAACAGGGAGTCAATTCTTTTGATTAATAACTCCTCTGACCAGTATAATGAATATTTACACATTATTCCATGTTGATAGAGCACTTAAAATGCCTGAAACAATAACTATGTTCATGCCAAATTTAGAGAAATTTGATGTAAAAAAGTCTTTCGAATGTGAGCATAATATATATGAAGTATATGATAAATTCCCTTTACCTAAAACACAGAAAGATTATAACAACTTCCAATTAAAAATTATTTTAAACAGAAACTCAAGTCTGTCAGTAATTTGAAGTCTAAATGCATATAATAGCCAAAGGGAATAGTAGGAAAGGTTGTTCCCAGGGTTAGTTATAAACAAGGAAATACTTTATATAAACATCTATGTAATCTCCAATGAAACATATTATTTTGAAATTACGTTAAAACAGAACTCGAAATACATGCACTTAGAAGACTAAATCTCTGATACATTTAATCAACATGCTTTAAAAGGGCATAAGGCCATGGTTAATACTGAATATATATATTTTTAATATTAATATTTTGTCCTTTCTGTACCGTTACAAAAATCCACTCAGGGAAACTTTATCTTAAAATATAACTGCTGATTTTATTGGCAAACCTATAATAATACCTATGATCAATCTTTACATAATTATTTTGAGCTGCAAACACAATTAATAAATCATGTTTGAAGTGCACTGACCATAATCAGTATATTCTGGAACAAGTCCAGAGGGTCATTAATCAAAACATGCGGCAAGGAAAGTGAGAGCCGCAGCCTGAACAGTTAGGTAAACACAGAGTGAAGCTAATAAAAACCTATCTTGCTTTAAAACCACCACTGTGTTTACTTTTGCAACTAAGATAAACATTATGATAAAATTAAAACTTGTATAAAAAAAAAATGAGGTTTGCTCACAATGACCAAAGTAAATATGTAGCAATTGCACATTCAGTTTATGTCTCTAATTTGACACTAAGGAACTTTTAAAGTTCATTTACCAAAATTCTTCAAGAACTAGAAATTTGAATCTGATGAATTATATTCGCAAGAAAAATCAAACACACACACACACATACACACACACACACAAATTTCATATACATTGAGGTTTACACTAGAAAAAACAGCAATAAGTTCTCAGGAATTGTTAAGAGTTAAGATACAAACATGAAAGCAGATCCTTTCTGAAAAAGTAACATGGCCAACTACCATATTTTAACTGGCAGATGGAAATGATCAAACAGTAACAAAAAATAAGTAAATAACTTGAGTAAGTGGAAAATTAAATCTTAAATGATTAATAATATAAGATAGAATACAAATGCATATACATGCATCTGAAATCAATCAAAGTGTTTTTAAAACATGGAACATGGTCTTCCAATTGTATTATTTTCCTGCAACATTATCTTCTTGATTGCCAAATGAAGGAGGAAAATTTGCTAGGCTAACACATAGAGAGTTATGGGTAATCCTCAATTCCATAAGAGTTACGAGAAAAGCAAACACTCCAGGTTTGAAAAGTGCATAAACACAGTTTCCTTGCCAGGAATAGATTTCCAAGATTTAGCTGAAAACCCAGGGATAATAGTGCTTTAAAAATAATGGTGCATCATATTCCTAGAGTATCCAACCTAGACAGTATTTTCATAAACATGATCTCATGTGACCTTGATATTCATATTGAAAGGCAAGCAGGAGGTCTTATTAACCCAATCTTTGCCCTCACGGAGCTTAGTTTTATTTCTACTATGTTACTGTAGAAATTTTGAACAAGCAGTTAAATCTCACTGAAACTCATCTTAATTTAACTTTTCATAAATACGGTTATAAATAGAGCCCTAATTCAGAGTTGTCGTGAGAATTAAGTTGATGGAATTTAAGTGTTTAACTCATCACCTGGTATATAGTAATCAGATACATATTAGTTATTATTTTTGAGCAGGAAAATAAAGTAGCTTAAAGGAATTTTCTTTGGAATAAGATGATTCTAGATTCAAAATCAAATTTTGGGGGCGAGTTATCTAATCTGTCTAGGTCTGAGCTTCCTGATCTATGAAATGGGCATAGTTAAATGAGATAATGCATATGAAGAATTTAGTACAGGACCTAGGACATCATAAATATTCAATTAATAATAAATATTATCATTATTATGTATGGATTGATCTAATAACTTATGCAAATACAAATGTCATTAACAAAAATTAAAGGGCAAATGACTGGCTGGGAAAAACAAAGATTAATATATTTAGATATAAGAAGTTCTCATAAAACAATCGGAGACAAAGACCTCTGCTGAAAATCAGCTTAGGTTACGAACACATGGTAGACAAAAGATAAAATGCGAATAACTGGTCAATACCAGAAAAACTCCAGACTTCTCTAACGGTTAAATACAAAAATTAAGCAACGAGGTAGTCATCACTGGTTAAATAATTAAAATGATCTGGCAATGATCAAAAGGAAGGGCAGAACAAAAGGCAAACACTGCTTGTGAGGGTGCAGACTGTTAAAGCCTTCTGGAGGAATTCTGGCAAAACATAACAAAAGGACTAACAAGTACATATGCCCTCTGACCTAGTAACTTCACTTTTGGGAATTCACTCTAAAATAATAATCAGTCCTATGTGCAAATTTACGTACAAGTATATATGGAACTTTTTGTAATAGCACAAATGTGGATAAGGCCTAAATGTACAGTATGGGAATTGGTTAAAGAAATTATGGTACATTTATGCAATGGAATACTAGAAATATAAAATGATGTGGAAGCAATGTATTTACTAAAGAGGAAAATGTTTATAGTTAAATTTAAAAATAGCAGGCTACATCATAAATGGTAGGAGCCTTGTTTTGCAAATAAGGTACAGAAGAGATCTGCGAATATAGAGCATCATGGTATTACTGAAAAATAAATGGATTCCTTTAGTCAGTAAGTGGATAAACTGTGGCACATCCAGACAATGAAATATTATTCAATGCTAGAAATAAATCAGCTATCGAGTCATGAAAACACATAGAGGCACCTTAAATGCATATTGTGAAATGAAAGAAACCAATCTGAAAAGGCTACATACCGTCTGATTCCAACTATATAATATTCTAGAAAAGGCAAAACTATGAGGAAGGAAAGATGAACTGGTGAAGTACATAGGATTTTTAAGGTAGTGAAACTACTAAGTACTACAATAGTGTATACTTGTAATTATATATATAATATAATATAATATTGTAATCATATATATAATAATGAGTGAGAAAGGTGTTGTCAGTGTAAGTTTATCAGTTTAACAAATGTATCGCTCTGTTGGGGGATGTTGATGGTGGAGGAGACTGTACATGTGTGGGGACCAGGGATACACAGGAACTCTTTGTACTTCCGGCTCAATTTTGCTGTGAACTTAAAAATACTCCTAAAAAAAGTTTATTCATAAATAAATGGATCAACACTGGGCGCTTCCCCTCCTTACTATTAGGTTTTATTATTTTTTAATAACCCATGACACTGACAAGAAACATAGAAAGAAATGTATCAGAAGGCAAACAAGTTTCTTCAAAACTCCACCATAAGAAGAATCTCACTTATAGTAAATATTTTGTTTCAAACTCTATTTGACCACAACTAGGTCACTATGCAGAACTGGGCTCTCTAGGACCCTGAAAAGCTTTGAAAGACATAACTTCACTTTAGTAAGTAAGGAACACTGACGTATGCAATCATTACTCTAAACAAAAGTGCATGTATTGTGCAATTTCATCCAGGATGATGCTGTAAGATTCTAGAATTAAAAAGGAAAGAACTGAGCTTTCCTGGGTCCAGAAAGACCATGTGTTAGACGAACTATCTCAGTGGTGGCTGTGTTAGCACCTAAACCCACTCAACGAGGTATGAAAATACTGTGCTAAAATATGCTGCATCTTTTGCTGGTCCCTGTAGCTATGTAGACTTTAATAAGATTGTATAACCTTGGCCAATTAAACCATAAACTTAATCTGAAGAGGGTGTTTGCTCATCTACCACCTACCACTAATCTAAATTATTACAGCTACACAATTACTTAGTGGGACCACTACAGGTTGATTCAGAACACACAGTTAAAATTTTTCACTACAGTCCAAGGAGCAACATCTGTGAAAAGTTATAATTTAGTAATATTTTTAAGGTTGTTTGGAACATGTTAGAACCCTTTGTTTTCAGAAGACACTCATCACATAGAAGCCTAAAGCATATCTGACCCTTGCATGACATGTGTGAACCTATATATTTTTACTTGTCAGCATGTAGAAACAAAGACTATATAAAAGTATCTAAGGACTACACAAATATTTATTTGTATTTTTGGACCAAATTATTTTAATGCTTTTACCCTGCAGGTGAGATAATGTTGAACTGCTCCTTTTACGGATATAAAAATGTGTTCTAATCACTAGAAATCTCTTAGAAAATGATCCTGCTGCTCCCAGCAGGTCCATATGTTGGACAAGCAGCATGTTTCCAAGGTAGGAGGATTGTGGGGAGTGGCAGAAGAAAGTCTCACATATGCACCATTTTTCCTGTGAAGTCCCCCACTGTTTTTTTCTTGAGATACACTCAATGGCTAACATTCTATAATTATGGTTTAAGGTTCTTATATTTCTAAAATCATTGATTTGGGGGAATTTTGAGAGTTCATAACCCAAACTAGGGCCCTGCAAAATATTATTCCTCGGACTGTTAACTGTTGCTAAACCATTTTGGGGAGGGGAGAGGTAGATTGCATGAGGGTGCTATGCTTAAGTACATTTCAAAGGTGACTACAACATCAAATGAATTATTTACTATGGGTTTCTCAGAGCCTTTAAAAAATGTATCTCCAAGTTCTATGGGTTGGATCACATGGAAGTGTGGAAGCTGTGGCAGACAGCCGTTTAAAAACTTATTTGAATCTGGAACCTCTTACAGATTACCTGTTAAGATCTCCTTTAGATATTCTACAGAATGAAGTCTGTTAATGTTACTGTAAAGAATAAATTATGGACTCATCATCAACTAAATTCAATACACATCTTGAATTTCTTCCCACCAAATCTCAGAGATAGAGGCTTTTTGTTCTATCTGATCCATACATTTAGCTCTTGTGACCACAGGGACTAATATTTTTTTTTCTAGTTAAGGACCGCTTAAAGAGTTCAAAGTTAATTTAGCAGTTGCTTCTGATAAGAACAATAAGAACTTTTTACTCCAGTTCTGGTATTGTTACCAGAAGGTCTGTACGGTGTATCCTTGGTTGCATATCCAGCATAATCCTCACTTGGTTGCATATGGGTCTGGTTCTTCCTGGTCACCTCTCCTTAGGGTTAGAGCCTTGATTCTTAGACAAAGTTTTCATTTCTAGGTCCCTTGTTCAGATTCTAACTTCATTATCTTTTAAAACCAGTTTGCTTTCAAGAAAGAAAATCTATAGAGTTAAGAAAGAGAACACCTAGAAAAAGGTTAAGCAGAATTGGGGAAAAAAGAGGTTGAACCAGCTCAAGATGTGACAAGCATTAAAGTATTAATTAAATAATCTAATCTGACAATTTTGTTCGTTGATTGATTTAATTCACTTGTTGCTAATTTCAGTAAGACTGATACACTGACTCAATGTTGCCAAATAAGTAAATAATGAATGAAATACTTAATCAATTTGTTAAGATCATCCCACAAGTCTACCTGGTCATCAATGACTTCAAGGCATACCAACAGAATGCTATTAAAAGACTTTAATTACATTCACTCTTTTAGGATGTTGGAAGAATTAAGAGCTCCTAAATTTTAAAGAATTTTAAATGAAACATTCTTCCTTGTTTATTATGTTGTATTATAAAGCATGACCTCATTAAAAATTTAAGCTCAGTACCTAATAAAGCCTGAACACGGTGACATTTCATTTTAGATACATATCGTGCCCTTATATATTTATAGAGTAATTTCACAATATTTTTGTTTACACTATTTTACCTGATATTAATAAAGTATATAAATATGAAAGTAATTTTATAATTTCTGTGGTCTTTTACAGCTGGTTCATTTTAATACACAGGATTAAAAAGTCACACCAAGCAACTCTATAAATCACAATTTCAACTGATGTAAGATAGTAAATAGCAAGGAATGTACAGCATATGGTTATGTTGAATAATAACTCTTAAGTGTTGATGCTAGTTGACAGAACAGGATGAATGTACCCCAAGAATAATCATATTGCGTGGATTAGTCACACTAAAATTTTTTTAATGAATATTTATCAATATATAACACATTCAAGGATTTCAGAGTTTTACTAGAAGTAGGAACTCTTCAAAGATCTAAAAATATTCCTGAAAAAAAGTATTAATATTTACCATAAAAAGGCAAAATAGCAGTACAATCCTGCACCTCAGTCAGGACTGCTAACACATGCCAATTTAAGCTATTATCCCTGGGAGCACTCTACATAAGTTTCGGTATGTTTTCAATTTTCTAGTTTCCTGTGTTTCAAGAGAATGAAAGTTGTTATTGGGAATCCAAAATTGTACAACATTAAGCAGTTTGAAAGTAGCGTTAAAAAAGAAGAAAAAGAAATTAAGTACAAGAGCTTTAGATAATTTTAAGTGATCACATCTAAGAAGATGTAATAAGGATGAATATATCAGAGTTTTCTAGTCAATATGGTACTTTATAACTCTTATGAGCATGAGTTTAAAACCAGTATTAAAAAGTAGGGAAAACAGAAGAAAAGTCTCCTGTGATATGAGAAACAAAAATGCTAATATGTATACAAGGAAAGGATGAATTTTTATTAAGAAGCTCGCAGCCAGCTTGGTGTGGCCTCTGAGCAGTCCTGTCTCATCACACTTCCTCCCTTCTGGCTCCCTCCACGCCATCGCTTATGCATTACACCTGGGTCATGCTCACAGGCTGCTACCTCTGGATTTTAAGCACTCTGCTCTCTACTCCACCATTGCATTCCTCTTTATCCTTCAGATTACAGCTCAAATGATTCCTCAAGCCACAAGCTCCCCTTGCCATGTTTCCCCTAAATCCTGAAATACTTCAAAAGTTTGCATTATATATTGATTTAATGATATAATTAACGCTTGTCTTCTCTCATATAGACTAAGCTTTTTGAGATCAGGGCCTCTCTCAGTAGTATGTCCCTAGTGCTCTGTAAAATGAAGGAAGGGTGAATGAATGAATGAATGAATGAATGAATGAATGGGTGAGTGAGTGTATGAATGAGGGAAAGCAACAGAATTCTTTTCTTCTCAACAAACAGTATCTACTGTGTATTTCTATTGTCAATGTAAAATCATGTAATAGTCATACAATGAATATAAACCACTCAGAGGCTACCGCAGAGAATACAGAGGAGATAAAATCGGGAGGGACTTAAAAAACAACTGAAAGCCAGCATATTCTTAGCACTGAAAACAAGTAATGAAGTCAAACTTCCCAGGTAAATGTAATGCTATATAATGGTTAAAATGCTATGGTAATGTAAACTATAAACTCAAACTTTCTGTGCAATTTTTCTTCACTGAGAAGTATAAAAAATTATACAATACATTCATTGTCAGTTTAACTTTTTTCTAATTAAACATGGCTAAGAATACAAAGAAAAAACAATATGGTAGAATAACTTTGTTTACATATAAAATTCATTAACTATTCAGACTTCTGAAAACTTTTGATACTGGTCATCTAGGAGTTACCTCTAATGAATGTCCGTAGAACATACACTTAAGGAGATGTACAACCAAATATTTCATGTACTTTTACCATGTAGTAAGGTTTATAAGCAGGCAATACTTAAGTTAGCAAAGTGCAAGAAAACACCATTGGTCAAACAATTGCCATTACCTATAGTGACTGGTTGATGCAGAACCAACAGTTTAATTTAGTAACAATAACAGTAACAGTAATAGGATGATAATAATAATTAAACTGGTTTTATGGCTAAATTTAGCAATTGGAATTACTCATGCATGAAAAGACAGTCTCTCACTCTTTTATGAAAAATGGAGAATGTGTTATTCCATGATCCACAAAATAATTGTTTAAAATCACTCACTGTGTGACCTTGGATCAGTTACTTAAATTTTCTGTACCTTTGTGCAACAGAGTTTTTGCATTATGTGACAGAATTTGGTTAATGATTCCATAGTACACAGCTCCCACTTGACACGGTATTATTATTTTTTAGAGTAAACTCAAGGACTTAGAAAATTACACTTGTGGGGCGCATGGGTGGCGCAGTCGGTTAAGCGTCCGACTTCAGCCAGGTCA
>NW_024412377.1:93381888-93428774 GCF_014898765.1 Herpailurus yagouaroundi
TGGGGGGTGGGAGGGAGGAGAGGGTGGGTGATGGGTATTGAGGAGGGCACCTTTTGGGATGAGCACTGGGTGTTGTATGGAAACCAATTTGACAATAAATTTCATACATAAATTAAAAAAAAAAAAACAAAAACTAAATACTAATGTATGCTAATCTATGTATATACTAATCTATACTAATACTAATCCATAACACAAAATCATGGTAACTTTTAAATTTATTTAAGCATTTATTGTGATATTGTCATTGGTATAGTGGCAAGGTATGAGAGAAGAGAGAGATACAAAATATATAAGAATTGTGATAAATTTTTTATATGTGACCTCTTATTTACATCTTACACAAACCCTACAAGGTAGATATTAATTTACCCTTCTTACAGATGAAAACAACTCAGACACCGACTTATATAATTATTTTTCCAGAGCAGCACAACCAATATTTTGTTGCAAAGCCCATGCTTGGTTCACTGCCTGAAGGGGCTTATAACCTACTGAGAAACAGGAATATAAACAATTAATCTTGTGACTGCAAGGACAGAGTGAGGGGATAACACCAGCCTTAAGGTTCTAGATTGGAATCTTTAGAATTATACTCAAAAGTTTTAAGTTATATCCTAAGTGGGAGTGGTTTTAGGCATTTTATGTGAAATCTGAGATCTACGTTTGATCTGTGTTAGAGAGGTATGTTTAGAACTAACAGATGGGGTCTCTAATTCCATTTCACCAGCATGGCAATATTAGAAAGTCAGAATATGTTACTTGTGTATCATATTTAAGTTGTGTTCATGGTTAAAAAGTATAATAACCTAGCTCCTTATGAGTGAATAAGACAGCATTATGAAGTGGTAATTTTAACTTAGGTAGTAGTTTTAATTTAAAAACATAAAATAAGGGTTAATCATCACTATTTGAGAATGAGTTATTTTAAGTTTTCTTTACAGTTAATAGCTTGTTTTTTTTTTTTGTTTTGTTTCATTGAAGCTTTCTACTGTTTTTGATTAAAAAAATGGGAAAGAACGAGCACTTGCAACTTTAAGAGCCATAAAATTTGTGTTCTGTATTCAAAATGGAAGAAAAACCCAAATATATAAAAAAATAAAATTAAATAACAAAATATATACTTTTTCTCTCTGCTTTACTTGGGCAGAGCAAGAGGAATTGTAGAGCAGGGTATCAACCACTCAACACATGATTGATAAGTGTTACACTAAATTTTCTTCAATCTTTAAAATTCTTCCTGACATCTAACATATGTTTTCCATTTCTTCTTAGGACCAGTTGAGCCTTAAGGTCCAAAATAATAAAATTAGCAGACAATTCAAAGAAGCTGATATGGTTTTATATCAACTTTTAAAGTAGTGAAAATATACAAAATAAGTACTAACATGATTATCAAAATATAGAAAAGGAAAACATGAATTGCATATAATTGGTAGAAGCAAACACATTGCCTTTATTAAAAATCCTGAATAACATATTTAGTCTTGATTCAGTTCTAAACTTCTTTCATCTCTGTACCATGTGTACTGGAAACCTGTTCAAGCAATATCATGTAATCAGAAAACGTTAATAACCTCAAAACCTTGTATATGCTTCACACGCAGAATGAAAAGAACTAAGGTGCAGCTCTCTAACATAAAACCAGTATATTTCATTCTTCCCCCAGACCCTGAAATCTTCATCAGACAAAACAACTGAACCAAAAGTTCCATGAAGACAGAGGCTGTCTGTTTTCTACTCTCCTGAATCCCCAACATCTAGTTTCTGTCTAGCACACAACTGATACTCATTGCTCATTTGCCTACAGAGTGACTGAATGAAGTACAGAGCTTGAATACTTCAAACTGCTTGTAATTTTATTTTTTCCTATAATGATATATAGGAATAGCCTGGCTACTCTAATATTTGCAAATCGGAAATATTTTTGGTTCGTTATTTAAAAGAGATAATACATGGGTGGCTCAGTTGCTTAAGCGTCTGACTCTTTGATTTCAGCTTAGGCAGTGATCTCACAGTTGTGAAATCAAGTCCCACATTGGGCTCCACATTGACTGTGGAGCCTGCTTAAGTTCTCTCTCCCTCTCCTTCTGCCCCCTCCCCGGCCCATGCTCTCTCTCTCTCTCAAAATAATAATAATAATAATAATAATAATAATAATAATAATAATGATAAATAAAAGAGATAATACAATACCTTTGAATTCTATGAAGCCAGAGGTTTATGAGCTAATGAATAAATTCAGAAGCTGAGTACAAACCAGTAAGAGTTTAATGTACACTGGGTTTTTGTATGTATTGTCTGGAGACATAGGTTATAAAGACCTAATGCATTTTCAATACCAGTAAATCAGGCCAATGGTGGAGAGAATAAAAACCCAATGATAAATAGACAAACAAAACAATTTCACTCTTAACTGTACAATGCTTACTTTTATACCATAAACTCAAAAACTCCCTTCTGTCAGGCTGTCAGTTTCCTGAAGGCTTGGACTGTGTCTGTCTTGGCATCCTCAATGTCTACAACAAAACTCTAAAACGTTTTGCTCTCAGGAACAAAAACTTTTATACTTTTAAAAGTGTAAAAAAAAAAAAAAAACTTTTTCACTTTTGAAAGTTCTTGAGAATCTCAAGAGCTTTTGTTTATATGTATTATATTTATCATATTCAAAATTAAAAACCCGGGACATTTTTAAATCTTTATTAATTCATTAAAAAAAATAAACCTAGTATATGTCAACATGAATGATATTCTTTATGAAAGATCATTATATTTCAACAAAAAATCTTGTGAGGGCTATGTTTATACTTTGTAAAATCTGTTTCATGGCTGGCCTGAATGAAAAGAGTTGGTTTCTCATAAGCTTCCACATTTAATCAGATGTGACATGTTATTCTAAGTGAAATATATGAAGAGACTGGCTTCACACAGGTATGGAACTGAAGAAGAGATGAGCTTGGGGACTGTCCTAGGGGGTCATCATTCCACACCGTGAAACCACTGATCTGTAATATCATTTGTCATATGGCTATTGTTCATTAACTATTTGCTAAATTAATAAAAAGTTTAGGGAAAAAGAAATAAACTCTCAGGGCATAGAGATAGAGATAGAGATAGAGATAGAGATAGAGATAGATACACAAATGATTGGTACATTCATTTAGGATTCAACTGATAATTATTCTTTATAAATGCTATTTTGCTGAAATAAAATGTTAATTATCCCAACTCCTCAATTCACTACAACTAAATTGGGATGCATATCAAAAGAGGGTATCTGAATGAAAGAGTGAAAATCTGTAAAATTAAAGCATGTAATCAAAATTTTAATAGAGAGATAGAGATGACTAGGAAGAGACATTTCACTTGAAAAAATTCCAAGCATAACCAAATCAGGTAGCTAATTCAAATGCTGTATGAGTCTGCTTAAAGCAGTAAATCAGACTGAAACACTACTGAACACAAGCTGGATTCTAATATTTTTAGTGTCTACATGCCATTTCTAATTAATCTATAAAAACCACAAGAAAAAACATTTTGATTATATTTTTAGCACTTCTGCTTTCAATATTAATAAGAATTAACCAAATACCAGAGAAAAGACATTGATTTGAACATTTTACAATTTCCCAAATCACAATTTTTGTTGTTTAAAAACAACCTTAAGTAAATTCAGAGATTTAAGTAAATAAAATTCTTGAGATCAGGTATTAGATTTTTAAAATAATATCTCATCATGTGGCAATAAATAAATAAATAAATAAATAAATAAATAAAATTACTTACTTTTCCTTTTCTTGAGGCTGAGTCACCTGAGAAGCCATTTTAGGCTCTGTTCCAAGATTTTTTTGCATCCGCTGCCTCCTCTTTCTACTTGGTGCAATATCAGTGACATCAGGACTTGAAATGATGGAATCATCTCTAGAAGTAGCTAAAATAAAATGATATGAAAATGTGACCCAATGAAATTATGCATATAATTTGTAAGAACTTGCTGCTTTAGCACTGATATGAAGTGGCACAATTAAAATATGGCACAACTCCTTTTTTTGTTTTAATTCATGAAGATTTGGTAAAGCGAACCAGCTAGATTGTAATACTTTAATATAAAACATAAAGTTTACTGTATACATGGAATAACTTGATCAAAACGGTCTCTGCCTATCTTGCACAACAACCTTCCCAAATACATGATAGGCAGTTTGATCTCTCAGTGCTAGAATTAGATAGAAGTGCCTTAGAGGAACCTCTAAAAGGCGTCTGGGGGGAAAACACTGCTATAGGAATAGGATAAATCAAATTGATAGTAAACAGTAATTATGAACAGGAATGGGGACTTTTGCTAGTGATCCAGATATAATTTCATACTCTTCAGCCAACCATGGGGAATAAGCACAAGAGAAATGTAAGAAAACTCAAACAAATGTCTCTACTGAAGCTAACCCATTAAACTACCCCTAAAAGTACTTATACACCTGAAACAGAAGCAAAAAAAGAAACATGTTTGATTTATATTCCTTATTCTCTATAAACAACTTAGTTCCAAAGAGCTTTAGGGAAGTTCAGAATTCTTTCATCTAATATAGTATACTCCATTCTAATACATATTTATATAAAAGAGCCCCTTTGCCATTGGTAAATAATGAACAATACCAACATAATTTAGACTTTGTTTATCTTGCTGCTTCATAGGATTTTTTTCTAGCATGTTGACATTTTATAGTGATCAGAAGCAAGTTTTCACCCCAATTAAAGAGAAAGTCTTAACAACGTGTAAAGTCCTAAAAAAGTGCAAATGAGCGGCTAAAAATCCTGTACAGGTCAATTCCTTTAGTATACATAGGGGCTAGTTTAGTGGATTCAAGAACCCTACACTTTACAACAGTTAAGCTTTCTGTTCAAGAAAGAAGCTGTGAACATGTTTCTCCCTGTAGCTTGAATCAGATGTTCAATTTTGATGAAAAGTACTGGAATCAAATGCACTCAGTAACTGCCATCTCCTTGATTTGAGGGGAAATGTGATGCAAATGGTTAGTTGACTGTGATGTTAGGTGAAAATGTTGGCAGAGAGTTAGTGGAGTTAATATTTTCATTAGGTTTGTAACCAAAGAACTAACAACAACAATGTAAAGCTGCATAGATTTTGAGTGGTATGCCTAAAATTAATTTCCCCCATAAGCTCATTTTCAGTGCACAATTCTGCAGAATGAGTGGTTTATCAGGCACACATGTATCACATTCTAGAAGAAAAGTCTGTATTTTGAGTTCTCACTTGGTGTACCCCATGCTTCTCTGGGTGGCCTGAAATTACTTGAATGTTGTTGACTACTCTCTTGAAAGTGTTTTGTTTTTATTTGTGTTCTTAAAATGCCTACTATTTTTCAGAACGTATCGGTAGACACTTCGCTAGAACTTAATACTGTTACCTTCATCTTATTTATAAAGAAACCACAGCTTTAGAGAGCTTAAGTAACTTGACCTCACACAGCCTTTGAGTTGATATTTTATCACATAACAACTAAAACATATTCCTCCCTAATGGATAAAGTATTCCTTGATAAATATTAACTGAATAACAATCTGAAGCTGTGTAAGTTATTACGGCACAGAATTTCCACTAGGTTTCTTATACTTTATTTTACTAATCCCTACAAATGAGTTAGAGAAGAGTAGACAACAAAGGGAGTTTCTCTGAACACGAGCTGAATAACTTCCTTAATTTATTAGGCTATGAGAGGACTATGGAAGATACCTGGTTTCCTGATTTCTTTCCCAGTTTGCTCTCACCTAGGAATTACTCAAGTCACATAAGCAATAAACAAAGTACAGACTTGTCTATGAACAAATCTAGTAAGAGTGTCAGAGTTATTTCAATTGTTGATAGACTTGAAAAATGAAAAAAAATTGCATTTAATGACATGTTGGACATCCAGAAGGTAATAATATTAAATTTGTTTAAATTAAAATGTTAAGGTAAAATTTAAAAAAAAATTACCAAGAAGTTCTGATATTCAAATCAAAACTGCCAATAATGACTTAACACATTGGTACCAAAGAGGATGTTTTACATGCAATATGGTTACACTATGTTATAAGCTTTAGGAATTACTTTAAAATACAATGCGTATTAAATGTGGGTTGTTAGGGTGAGCTATATCCCTGGTGCTGCTAGCATCTACTGAAAGATGCACAGCTCAGGAGCAGATTGTTGGGATTCAAAAACCATACACTTGAGGGAGCTACTAGAGGCACTTTTGTTATTTGTATATAAATGAATAATAGTTTATTAATTAATATACTGAATGACAAAAATGTGTATCACTTGGTGAACACAAGGCACGAAAACAAGCAAGAGGAATGTTGCATATAGGCTCTCATGAGTGAAATTAAATGTATTCCAGATACACAAATTGACTAAAATATTTTAGAGGTACTCTCCACTACTTTATGAAGAGAGTATAATCCACTGAGGTCTGTTTAATCTTGGAGATGATACTCTCTGCTAAATTTTTAAGTGGTTCTGGGTCCACTTGTGAACTCTGGACAATTGTGGTCACCTGATACCAGAAAGAATCATCACTCTTGCCTCAGGAATCACTGTATTTGCCAAAAGTAATCTTCTTATATGAGAGTGTGACTGAGACCCCTAAAAAGACAGATAGCTGGAATTTCTTCAAGTTTATATAACCGGTTCATAAATTATTTTGTGCTTACTTGTTAGTAAATATTGAGAATTGTATGTGTGTTGGGGGGAACTTAATCTGATAATTTACTATTATCCTCATACTTCAATCTTCTTAATATCTTTCATTATTTACCACAAAGAACCTAAAAGTTGTGTATAACTGGGGCGCCTGGGTGGCGCAGTCGGTTAAGCGTCCGACTTCAGCCAGGTCACGATCTCGCGGTCCGTGGGTTCGAGCCCCGCGTCAGGCTCTGGGCTGATGGCTCAGAGCCTGGAGCCTGTTTCCGATTCTGTGTCTCCCTCTCTCTCTGCCCCTCCCCCGTTCATGCTCTGTCTCTCTCTGTCCCAAAAATAAATAAACGTTGAAAAAAAAAAAATTAAAAAAAAAAAAAAAAAAAAGTTGTGTATAACCAAGTGTTTCTGGTCAGTTCACCGCACCATTTTTATTCCTTTTTCTTGAAAATTACAGGGTAGCCTATCTATAATGTGGTCATGAGGGAAAAGGGCTAGCATATAAGTTAATTACTATTTAAATGGAATATATCTTTTTTGGTTTTGTTTTTTTACTATGGGAAACAGTTTTCCTTCAGTTTATTCTACACATGTAATAGAAAACTGTATTATAATAGATTTTCTTAATTCATATATTCCTTTAAAATAAAGTTTTGGTTGGGGCACCTGGGTGGCTCGGTCGGTTAAGTGTCCGACTTTGGCTCAGGTCATGATTTCACGGTTGATGGGTTCAAGCCTCGCGTCGGGCCCTGTGCTGACTGCTCAGAGCCTGGAGCCTGCTTCAGATTCTGTCTCCATCTCTCTGCCTCTCCCCTGCTTGTGCTCTGTCTCTCTGTCTCTCTCACATATAAAAAAAAAATAAGAAATAAAATAAAAAATAGTAAAATAAAATAAAGTTCTGGTAATGTTTACATAGTCTTTAATGAAAGGGAAAAGGTTCCATTCTATTCTTTCCTCTCCATCAATGCCAGAAACCAGAAAGAAGAGGCACAAGTTCCACACCTGGTACCTAAGTGTTAAATTTTTTTTAATGTTTATTTATTTTTTAAGGCGAGAGAGAGAGACAGAGTGCAACTGGGGGAGGGGCAGAGACAGAGGGAGACACAATCTGAAGCAGGCTCCAGGCTCTGAGCTGGCACAGATCCTGATGCGAGGCTTGAACCCAGAGACTACAATATCATAATCTGAGCAGAAGTCGGATGCTTAACTGACTGAGCCACCCAAGGCGCCCCTGGTATACACACACACATACACACACACACACACACACACACACACACACACAAATGAAGTCAAATATGGGACTTCCAAGTCTGTATTATTCATAACCTTACATATTTTTAAGGGCAACAACTGAAGTTTTCACTTTCAAGTACTGCATCCCATTTTTAAGGAAAAACTCAATTCTTACTAACTTTACCAGATTGTATACACTTATTTTACATATGAAAAATAACTTGAAAAGAGATGGACAAAAATGGCAACTGTTCAAAGATAACGAGAAGAAATGTAGTCTGGTTGGAGTAGTGTCCATGAAAGATGCAGAAAATGACTAGATAAGTAAGGGCAGCAAGGAAGGAGGGGAGGGAAAAAGGAGATCCTAAATAAATATGCTAAATAAATTTGCTACCTTTCAAATCTAGGCAGAGAAGTATGAATATTGAATGTTTTTTTTCCCCTGAGATTTCACCTCCAGAATTCTCAGTTTCTACTATTATCATCAGCCTCTATCATGACAATTTGTCTTTCACCATTTCCAGGATTTTGTTTCAAAGAGAAAACAAAAGAAAAGAAAAAAAAAAAAACAACTATTGCCAATGAACTTACTACAGCTGAAACACTGATGGGCAGAGCTGTGGGATGAATTTCAAGTTCCCATTAGGTTCACTGAATCCAGAAAATGGAGAATCTTTACACAAGCCTTGTTATTGTGAAAGGTGGCTCCAGAGAAAGCCACACTTCTTCTCATCTGACAGAAGAACTGCAGGAGTTTGGCAGGAGTAGTTCAGACATGAGAGGCAGTGTTGGCTTCCCTGGGTACTCTCCACGTCTCAGTGTCCAGACGAAAGGACACTGTTGGCTAAACTGCCAGCCATCTGCATAAATCTCATAAATTTACCTGGTAAACTACCCGCTCAACTGTGTACTCTCTTCTGGCACAGCCCAATTCAGTCACTTCGGTCACGCTAGTAGCTCCAATCCACAGCAATCTCTCCTTTCTCTGTAAGTTTCACACACACTTCACTACACACACACTGTCATATACTGTTACTCTTTTTGTGGATACCTCTTGTTTCTCCAGTTAGATCATGAACACCCTCCAGCCAACGGCCATGCCTTACACTTTGCTATATCCCTAATGTATTACCCACTAGTGTTATAATGATCCTGAAATCATTGTTTCACTGTATGCTAATTTGGATGTAAATTTTAAAAGTAAAAAAAAAAATACTGTTATAATGAGAAATGTGAAGACTTGAACCCTGTATATTTGATTTTTAAATCAAAACTTACTCATTTACGGCCCTCTAGATGAGCTGTAGGGAAAAGCAGAATCAGAAGATCTGGGTCTGGGTGTCTAATTCTGCCATTTACTTTGACCATATTACAGAATTTAAATTCCTAAGATGAGAAGCATATTTTAAACATGATTTCTGACATGATTAAATGAGATAAAATGTTTATAAATTTTTATAAATTTTTATTTAGTTTATAAATACCAGTATTTAAATATTTTTAACAAAATTTGTATGTCCTTATAAAAGATCAAGTTGAGATTAATTTAGATGACTCTGAGGAACTTTTAGGCTATCATCCATAGCTTAAGAGAGACATAAAAGAAAAAAAACCAAAGTAAGATGAATTTATGGTTTTCCAAATTCAAAATTACCCAATTGTCATAGAACTATTATCTGTTATAAATATACGGTAGCCAGTCTGCTGTGGCTGCTTTCACTATTTTATTCATTTACTCATTTCACAAATATTTATCGTGTTTACATTCAATAAGTCATTTTGTTTTATTTCAAAACACATAAAATATTGAGAGGAAACCCCAAAATCCAAACCTTAAGACACTACCCTATGTAAATCTGAAACTTCAAAAAACACTATTTCTTTCACTAGGGAAAACAACCAACCAGTGACTTGGGCTACTTCATGTTTCTGTAGTTTCTCTTACTGACAGGTATAAAGATAAGTAAAAAAGAAGCTGAGATAAGGTAGGTCACACCATTCTTCAATGACCAGTATCTCAAAGTGGCCTATCTTGAGGTAGTAAATTTCTCATCTGACCAAAGAAGCAAACATTATTTTCCCTCACCATTCATCAAAGAGCCCTTTTTCAAATCTGTAATCAGTTGCTACCCAGTTTTCACAATCTAATCTGAATAAATGATGACCACCTTACACAAAAGGTCAATGGTTTAACTTATTAATCAATAATGACCAAGTAAACTGATAATTAACATCACACTAAACACTTAAAAGAGTGTGTGTGTGTCTGTGTGTGTGTCCACATATAAATACTTTTCCAAAAACCAGCCTCCTCTTTTAGCCGGCACAGCTGGAAGTGAGACTTAATGACAAATACCTACTGACATTGGGGTAATGGAAGAGGTCATCTTTGGAAATCCAATACACTCAATGTCAGAGGCAGGGTGGGCTACTAAAGATAAAGTACAGACTCCAGAAGTATTCACAGCAAAAAAAAAAAAAAGATAATTTGAATATATTAAGTATTGTTCTGCACCTACAAAACAATGCGATTGTTTAAAAAACTGAATGAACTCATTCCTTTAAATCGTAAAGATTCAGTCATTCCTTTACTTTATTCAACACGTATTTATTAAGTGTTTTCTATGTGTCAAGGACTATCCAGAAGATACCACTACCAGTTATTCAAAAAGATTACAGTTAGGTAGAGAGGAAGAACACTACTATTTGCAAGAAAACCATAAGTCACATAAGCAATTATAAAGGAACTACTTTAAAAGTTCTAAGGTGCAGCTTTCCAACCTTTTACTATTTTTTCCAAATTAATCTGTGAAGATTTTTCTTTTCATTATTAAGCACTAATTATAACTTGATTTCTCACATTACTTTTCTTCTTATATGAATATTTCTTTTGAAAGAATAATCATCAGTACCAGATGGCTCTCAGGTAGACTTCCCAAAAGAGAAAATGTAAAAGGCTAGCTCACTTTGAGTAAACTGACAAGAAAAGATTGGGTTTTAAAATTAAGTTTTGGGGTGCCTGGGTGGCTCAGCTGGTTGAGTCCAACTTCGCCTAAGGTCATGACCTTCCGGTTCATGGGTTTGAGCACCACATCAGTCTCTGTGCTGACAGCTCAGAGCCTGGAGCCTGCTTCTGATTCTGGGCCTCTTTCTCTGCCCTTCCCCCACTTGATCTGGCTCTCTCACCCTCTCTCCCTCAAAAATAAATAAACGTTAATTTAAAGCAGAGACAAGACCTATCCTTCTCAAGCTTTTCCAAAAAATAGAAAGCAAAGGAAAACTTCCAGACTCATTCTATGAAGCCAGCATTACTTTGATTCCTAAACCAGAGACCCAGCAGAAAAAGAGAACTACAGGCCAATATCCCTGACAAATATGGATGCAAAAATTCTCAAAAAGATACTAGCAAATCGAATTCAACAGCATATAAAAAGAATTATTCACCATGATCAAGTGGGATTCATTCCTGGACTGCAGGGTTGGTTCAACATTCGCAAATCAATCAATGTGATACATCACATTAACAAAAAAAAAGAGAAGAACCATATGATCCTGTCAATCGATGCAGAAAAAGCATTTGACAAAATTCAGCATCCTTTCTTAATAAAAACCCTCAAGAAAGTCAGGATAGAAGGAACATACTTAAACATCATAAAAGCCATTTATGAAAAGCCCACAGCTAACATCATCCTCAATGGGGAAAAACTGAGAGCTTTCCCCCTGAGATCAGGAACATGACAGGGATGTCCACTCTCACTGCTGTTGTTTAACATAGTGTTAGAAGTGCTAGCATCAGCAATCAAACAACAAAAGGAAATCAAAGGCATCAAAATTGGCAAAGATGAAGTCAAGCTTTCACTTTTTGCAGATATCATATTATACATGGAAAACCCGATAGACTCCACCAAAAGTCTGCCAGAACTGATACATGAATTCAGCAAAGTTGCAGGATACAAAATCAATGTACAGAAATCAGTTGCATTCTTATATACTAATAATGAAGCAACAGAAAGACAAATAAAGAAACTGATCCCATTCACAATTGCACCAAGAATCATAAAATACCTAGGAATAAACCTAACCAAAGATGTAAAAGATTGGTATGCTGAAAACTATAGAAAGCTTATGAAGGAAACTGAAAATATAAACAAACGGAAACACATTCCGTGCTCATGGATTGGAGGAATAAATATTGTTAAAATGTCAATACTACCCAAAGCAATCTACCCCTTCAATGCAATCCCAATCAAATTTGCACCAGCCTTCTTCTTGAAGCTAAAACAAGCAATCCTAAAATTTGTGTGGAACCACAAAAGACCCCAAATAGCCAAAGTAATATTGAAGGAGAAAACCAAAGCGGAAGGCATCACAATCCCAGACTTTAGCCTCTACTACAAAGCTGTAATCATCAAGACAGCATGGTATTGGCACAAAAACAGACACATACACCAATGGAATAGGATAGAGACTCCAGAATTGGACCCACAAAAGTATGGCCAACTAATGTTTGACAAAGCAGGAAAGAATATCCAATGGAAGAAAGACAGTCTCTTCAACAAATGGTGCTGGGAGAACTGGACAGCAACATTCAGAAGAATGAAACTAGACCACTTTCTTACACCATTCACAAAAATAAACTCAAAATGGATAAAGGACATGAATGTGAGACAGGAAACTATCAAAACCCTAGAGGAGAAAACTGGAAAAGACCTCTCTGACCTCAGCCGCAGCAATTTCTTACTTGACACAATCTCCAAAGGCAAGGGAATTAAAAGCAAAAATAAATTATTGGGACCTCATGAAGATAAAAGCTTCTGCACTGCAAAGGAAACAATCAGCAAAACTAAAAGGCAACCAACGGAATGGGAAAAGATATTTGCAAATGACATATTGCACAAAGGGCTAGTATCCAAAATCTATACAGAACTCACCAAACTCCACACCCGAAAAAACAAATAATCCAGTGAAGAAATGGGCAGAAAACACGAACAGACACTTCTCTAAAGAAGACATGCAGATGGCCAACAGGGGCGTGAAAAGATGCTCAATGTCGCTCCTTATCAGGGAAATATAAATCAAAACCAAACTCAGATACCACGTCACTCCAGTCAGAGTGACTAAAATGAACAAATCAGGACACTATAGATGCTGGAGAGGATGCGGAGAAACGGGAACCCTCTTGCACTGCTGGTGGGAATGCAAACTGGTGCAGCCGCTCTGGAAAACAGTGTGGAGGTTCTTCAAAAAAATTAAAAATAGATCTATCCTATGACCCAGCAATAGCACTGCTAGAAATTTACCCAAGGGATACAGGAGTACTGATATATAGGAGCACTTGTACCCCAATGTTTATAGCAGCACACTCAACAATAGCCAAATTATGGAAAGAGCCTAACTGTCCATCAACTGAGGAATGGATAAAGAAATTGTGGTTTATATACACAATCGAATACTATGTGGCAAAGAGAAAGAATGAAATATGGCTTTTGTAGCAACGTGGATGGAACCGGAGAGTGTTATGCTAAGTGAAATAAGTCATACAAAGAAAGACAGATACCATATGTTTTCATTATTATGTGGATCGTGAGAAACTTAAAAGACCATGGGGGAGGGGAAGAAAGAAAAAAAAAAGAGAGAGGGAGGGAGCCAAACCATAAGAGACTCTTAAATACTGAGAACAAACTGAGGGTTGATGGGGGGTGGGAAAGAGGGGAGAGTGGGTGATGGGTATTGAAGAGGGCACCTGTTGGGATGAACACTGGGTGTTGCATGGAAACCAATTTTACAATAAATTTCATATTAAAAAAGAAAACGTTAAAAAATTTTTTTAAATTAAATTAAGTTTTAAGCATCTGTAAGGGTCAACTTAAACAGCATTTCTTAACTGAAGTTATACCATCACCTTTTGGACAGTCCTTTGTATGGTGCCACAACACTCTTAGATTTCATCATGCTATAATAATTTATCTAATATTTGTAAGCTCTATGAAGGCAGGGGTTGTGTTTATCTTATTCACTGTTGTTATAAGACAGACTAGCTGGGTTCTAAACACACAGTAATCCCTCAATGAATATTAGTTGATTAACTGATATAAATGCTTAAACACTAACAAAGTTAACAAATAACTTCTTAAAAATTATTTTGTATCCATGTAAAATACTATACTACTGTTTAGCTATGTGAGCTGCGGCTAGTCTAGTTAACATTGAGAAAAGGAAAATATTGGGGCGCCTCGGTGGCTCAGTCAGTTAAGCGTCTGACTTTGGCTCAGGTCATGATCTCGCGGTTCGTGAGTTCAAGTCCCGCGTCGGGCTCTGTGCTGACAGCTCAGAGCCTGGGGCCTGTTTCAGATTCTGTGTCTCCCTCTCTCTCTCTGACCCTCCCCTGTTCATGCTCTGTCTCTCTGTCTCAAAAATAAATAAATGTTAACAAAATTAAAAAAAAAAAAAGAAAGAAAAGGAAAATATCAGTGAGAAAAAGCAGTTTATGAAACAGCAACATTAGCTTTCAATTTATATCATTTGGTAGTTAAAAATAACAAACACTGGAAAGCAGTTCTAATGGTTAATGACTTTTCTGAAAACAAAACTACAATTTTTAAGCTTTCAACAGCTTTGTAAAGTGGCCTCTGCCTGTGACCTGTGTCATGAAATGTTTGGACTGAACATAAAGCTTTCATTGTTGTACATGAGACAGGTATGGTTTGCTGTCAATGTAAGGCAATTTTTAACATTTTATTCATAGAGATTGAAAGGTTTTTAAAATTTTCATTTTTTAAAATTTTGGTCAACTTTTAATAAAACCTAGGTTTTTTACAGAGCTTAGGATTTCACTGAGGTAATATGAATGAAAACTTTGGATACAAAATGAAACATAAACCCGTTTTAAAGAAATGATATATGGGGGCGCCTGGATGGCGCAGTCGGTTAAGCGTCCGACTTCAGCCAGGTCACGATCTCGCGGTCCGGGAGTTCGAGCCCCGCATCAGGCTCTGGGCTGATGGCTCAGAGCCTGGAGCCTGTTTCCGATTCTGTGTCTCCCTCTCTCTCTGCCCCTCCCCCGTTCATGCTCTGTCTCTCTCTGTCCCAAAAAATAAATAAACGTTGAAAAAAAAAAAAAGAAATGATATATGAAATCTTTCAGTTTTGTTTTATTTTAAATAATGTATTTTTAAAAATGTTTTTTCTTTTTTTTTATTTTCAGACAGAGAGAAAGCAAGAGCAGGGAAGGGGCAGAGAGTATGAGAGAATCCCAAGCAGGCTCCATGCGGCCAGTGCACAGCCCCATGTAGGGCTCTATCTCATGAACCATAAGATCATGACCTGAGCTGAAAGCATGAGTTGCATGTTTAACCAACTGAGCAAGCCAGGTGCCTCTGTTTTAAATAATGTATTACCAGACTCTGGGTAACTTGGTTAGAAGGAGGACAAGATCACTAGTTTAACTATCAAGTCAAAATCAGAATAGGATTAAAGTGGCAAAAGTTGGGGCCCTTGGGTGACTCTCTCTCTCTCTCTACCCCTCTCCCGCTTGCACGCGTGCTTTCTGTCAAAATAAAAAATAAAATGTGGCAAAAGTGAAGAGCTGCATAATTATATGGTAAACTAGGTAGATAAGAATCATCTTATGTCACCTAAAGACCTTCTCTTTTAGGTGACAGACACTTTCTTTGTGACTTTTAAGTCACAGACCTTTTCTTTTTTAGCAGGAAGGACTTGACTCAGGTTACATGACATGATGTACTTTTCCACTTTATTTTGCGAGTATCTGTTTAAACTTTGAAAATTTTAGAATAATTTTGATACATTAAGAAAAAGTAGTCTATTTTATTTGCACTTCTTTAAACCCCTGTGTAATAAGATTAATGCCTTTGTGATATAATTTAGCGATGTCATAGTGGTTCTGTAAAGAGGCAAATATGAGGCTAAATTTCAGAGGCTTCCCTTGAAAACTGTGCAAAGATTTTCAAAAAGATCTGCAATGCTATACATGTTCCAACTAGCCTTCAAACCAAATGTGATTAAAGCAATACTTTTACTAAGGATTAAAAAAAAATTCTCTGCCAAATAGTCAAATAACTAAGATAATGTTTATACTGAGTTAATAAAATACTTCAGAATAATCCTAAACCTTACAGTTAATCACTGACAAAATGGCTATAGGTAATTCTGTAAAGGTTTTTGTTTTAATATGTAAAATTAGGTTTGGAGAAGTAAGACCAAACAGTTACCTGTGGTATAAAAAATGCCCTAAAATACATGGTTCTGGGAGAACAGGAGAGCTACATGTAAAAGAATGAAACTGGACAACTTTTAACACTATACATAAAAATAAGCTTACATTAGATTAAAGACCTAGATGTGAGATCTGAAACCACAAAAATCCTAAAGGAGAATGTAGGCAGTAATTTCTCTGCAACTGGCCACAGCAACATTTTTCTGGATACTTCTTCTAAGGCAAGGGAAACATAAGCAAAAATGGACTATTTGGATTAAATTAAAAAATAAAAAAAAGCTTTTGCATTTGAAAAGAAACTATCAACAAAACAAAAAGACAACCTACAGAATGGAAGAAGATATTTGCAAATGATGTATCTGTTAAGTCACAAGAATAAAAAGCACAGCATAAGGAACACAATGATATTATAATAGCGATGTAATACGGCAGATAGTAGCTGCACTTGTGGTGAACACAGCATAAGGTATGAACTTGTCAAATCACTGTGTTGTATACCTGAAACTAATGTAACATTGTGTGTCAACTATACAAAAAGAGGAAAAAAAGGCAAAACAAAGCCCTGATTCTATAATTCATCATGCTTTTTAAAACTTATTATCTTATATTATCTGAATTTGATAAGAAAAACTAAATGTACTCTAAGGCCATTTTTAGGCACTTTAAGGTACATATTGGGTTACATGTCTTGTGCAAACAAGAAAGCTTTTCTTCAGAAACTTTATTTCCAAACATCCACATGCTTTTCTTTACATTAAACTTTAGTTTTTATTTGTTTTTAATTGTTTTAAACATGTTATTTAATTTTGAGAGACAGAGAGACACAGTGTGAGTGGGAAAGGGGCAGAGAGAAAGAGGGAGACACACAATCTAAGGCAGGCTCCCGGCTCTGAGCTGTCAGCACAGAGCCAGACAGAGGGCTTGAACTCATGGACTGCAAGATCATGACCTGAGCTCAAGTTGGACATTTAGCCAACTGAGCCACCCAGGCACCCCAAACTTTTGTTTTTAATGGGCAATTTAAGGAATTTTTGTTTGTAGATTTTTTATTTTCCAATAAAAACTCTGTAATGTTTTTATTCTAAAACAAATTCTTGTATATCCTTTTGCCTTAATACTCAAAATTAGACAAACAACATCAAAATAATTTTAAGCATTGATTTGACAAAAGTAACAGTGGGAATTTATTACAGTTTATTATGAATATACAGTTTCCATTAGATCTATTTATGAATCTTGTTTAGCAATCACTGTTGGCAAAGCCTATAAAATGCCACTATCCCATAACTTGCCAAAAATCAAACTGGGAATCCTACTTGATGCCTTCCAAAACTTCATCTTGCACATCCTATCAGCACCTTGTAAAAGGTTCTTAAAGTTGTCCAATAATTCTCTGCATCCGGAGTATTCCACAATCCTTTCCCTAGATTATTGCTATATCTTATAAATAGCCAAGTGGTTACAATTCATTCCCTAGAAAACATTGAGGGGAATTTTTCTAAAACTGCAAATCTAATCAAGTCTTGTCCTTTTTCAATGCCTTGAAAGCAAAGGTAAAACTCTCTAATGCACTTAATATCTCTTTCTTCTCTTGGTTCAACTAACTTTTACAGTCTTACTGAATTTTGCCTGATGCATCTATCAATCATTCTCTCTCTCTCTCTCTCTCTCACTCACTCACTCCCTCCCTCCTTGGATTTTGCACATACAATTTTCTTAAGATATAGTGTTTTCCATCTATTGTTCAACTGGCTCTCACTCATCCTTATTATCTCAGAAAAGATACTATGTTAGGAAGCCTCAGACGTCTCGGTTAAATGTCCCTCCTCTGGGTTCCCATAGTATCTTTTACTACTCTTATCACTGTAGTATAGAGTGGGAAGGTCACAGACTTAGAAAAATGAAGTCTGGAAAACTGTTTTGGGTCTCCTAGGGAGCCATATATACAGTGGGGTTGAATCTTATTGTACAGTCAGTGCACGTGGCAAACAATCACAATTAATCAAAGCTACCCTTAAAGATTCCTTAAGTTCCATTAAATACAGTCATATGTAGTGTGTATAATTCTGTATATTTGTCCATAAATATTTCATAACTACCATGGTGTGCAGTTTTGTAGAGACATTGTATTTTGAAAAAAAAATTACTCAAGGCCTTCAATAACCTAAACACATCATCAATATGGAAACATTTGACTTGCTAGCTCTCCTGGTTTAAAGTCATTATTTTATTTTATTTTATTTTATTTTATTTTATTTTATTTATTTATTTTTTCAATATATGAAATTTATTGCAAATTAGTTTCCATACAACACCCAGTGCTCATCCCAAAAGATGCCCTCATTTTAATCTTCTGTGGAAGATGTTATCAGTTCCTCTAATGCTTCCCTAGGCAGATTTCTCTATGGTTCCCCATTAATTTTTCATTGTTTTCTTTCATGGATGAAGATATCACCTTACTTGCTTGGCTACCTAAGTAGTGCTTACCATTTCTTTGTCAACAGCCTCACACCTTAAAGTTACTCACACTTGTTCATAAGTTTTTCCTACTGGTATTAACTCTTGTCAGGCTTGATTCCTTTCATTACTGGTGGACATACATTTGTTAAGTGGAATAGTAGGCAAGTGGCAGAACTATTTAAAAATAAAAGTTTTTAACTCCTGGTAAAATTATATTTGCCTAGAAAATACAGTTAAGGAAGGTTAAATTAAATATATATTAATAAATATATAATTTTTACATTAATATATAACATATATATAAAAGGCTACTGCACTATAATTCATAAATGAATGACTAATAAGTCCAAATTTCAATTTTTAAAGTATTTTAATTTTTTTAATGTTTATTTTTTAGAGAAAGAGACAGAGAGAGAGAGAAAGAGAGAGGGAGGTCGGGGAGGGACAGATGGAACGGGAGGCACAGAATCTGAAGCAGGCTCCAGGCTCTGAGCTGTAAGCACAGAGCCCAATGCAGGGCTCAAACTTGTGAACCACAAGATCATGACCTGAGCCCAAGTCAGATGCTCAACCGAGGCTCAACTGAGCCACCCAGGTGCCCCAATTTTAATTAAGGTATTTTAATCATGAAATGGGAAGTGGGGATATCACAGCATAGTAGGCCTCACAGAATTATCATCTTACTCTCCCTGAAATATATAAGTTTTTTCACCTATACATTTACCATAATACTTCGTCATAAGTTAAAAAGGACAAACTGTTACTATAAAGAGCTAGAATTTTTAGACATTATAATTTTGCATAAAATGGGAAAAAAGATAAGGCTACCAATATAAGAAAAGTCTTTCCAACGAAGTAGGTGCTACATGTATCCCTGCATTTTGGTATTTATAATTATTCCATAATTAACTGAAATTTAGGAAAAAAGGTCCATCATATTGCCTACAATACTGTTGGTGTTCAAAATACTTTTAAATGAAAATAGCAAGAAAAATACTGAATATTTTATAAATAAAATAAAATCTAAAAGATGGCAAAACTTTTGTAATTAAATACAAACTTAAACAAAAATAAGAAAAATAAGTTTGATTTGTTTATCTATAAACATAACTTCTAAAAAAAAAAAGAAGCCAATAATATTCATTATAAAGCAAACACTGAATTCAAAGCCTAATACATTAAATTAGAGTTGTCATTTAAAATGCTCTTATGGAGAATATTCTGACCTTGTACAAAGGAGTATATTATTTGTAAATAATGGTTACCAGATATCTTAGCCAAAAAACACAGTTACACAGGAGAAGTTATCATAACACAGCTGGGAAAATACAGAAGCAGAAAAAAATGTCTGTAAGTGTGTTCACATAGACAAATAGATCTATACCTATACACATACATGTCTATAAATAAATCGGAAAATAAAAAACTATAAGTGTTCTAAATAAAAGTGAGAAGTACTATTGCTAACTAAGACCAAAAATAGGGGTAAAAAATAACTGGGAAGAAACTAGGATAAATAACTTGATTGAGAAAATACAGAAACATGAGGGGAAAAAACAGGGATCTTCAAGAATCAGTATTCAACAGACAAATAACACACTTCCTGGAGGTCACAGGATTGTTGTGGATGCCTATGTAACATGTTTTAAACTCACTGTCTCCATAATTGCCGTTGGATTTATTTGACCAATTTGAATTGCAGAGGAAAAAGGTAAATTTAATGAGTTCATAAATCATTCTGAGTAAGCCGATGTTATTTTCTTAGAGTGGAATCAGCACAAAATTTTTGCCTAACTTTGTGATTCAGGGACTGAGTCAATAGAAACAAAAAATAATACCCACATTCTTTTGGATATCATCTTTGATGCCAACTGTAATAATTTAGATACCTCCTCTTTATAAAATTTTATAAAACTGCCCTTTAAAAAATTAATAGACACAAGCTCTACTCATAAAGGTATAATAATACAGAAACAACAATTAAATGGAAAATACATAGATTAAAAAAAAATCACTGCCCTTGAACATGTGGTACCTTTTTTAACAGGGTTAGGTGGCAATTAAAAATTTTGTAAAACATTGTATGTTGCCAAGACGTATGTAACAATAACACTAAATATAATCATGCAAGGTTTAAGACCTTCCCAAGAGCTAGACCTTGGCTAACAGTAGCTTAGATATCAAGCCCATCATGACATGCCAACAACTGGCTTGAATCCTAAATTGAGGGAAGCAGAAAGAGTACAACTAAGCAGTAAGCAACTCAATCATAAACGATCAAGGTGGGCAAGAGGATGGTATGAATACATCTTACTACCATGACTCTAAAGCTACAGAAAATGAGGGTATAGAGACAAGTATCCAGATAAACAAATGCCATCTCTCACAAAAGTAACTCAAATCTCTGAGTTATCCAGATAACTAAGAACTATGTCACTACTTTGGGAGACTTAGCCTCAAATTTTCTTCTTTAGATCACAATAATATACAATAATATTAGATCTAAATTTGTTTTTAAATAGAAAAAGAAAACAGGTAGGAAGAGAGAGAGAGAGAGAGGATAAAGAGGGGAGAGAGAGAGGGAAAGAGAGGGTGAAAAGAAGGAAATTTTAACCAAACTGTTATCTAAAATTAATTTGTATTTTTTCTTCTCTGATCAAATGATATATCTTAAAATATCTTTCAAACAATTATTTACTTCATCTATATTCATTTTCTAGATAAACAATTATTCTTCCTTAATGCAGATATCAAATGAACATTTTAAAACTGAAAATTTAAATAAACTCACATGTTTACAGTCATGAAAAAAATCTTACACAATTATTCACAAAATAATTTGTCACTAACTTTTCCTCATTTACCTTATATGTATTAATGTGTTACTTCTATGATGCCAATAAAATTATATTCCTAGGTTTCTAGTAACCACATGTTTCTGCTTTGTTTTTAGACAATAAATTATTTTAAAATCTACTAACTCTAAATTGTTACACTAACCAGGATAAGTCTAAAAATTAATAAGGCCACTTCCTAGACTTCCTTCTTCAAGTCTATATGGCAACAGATTAATTTCAAAATCTCTTGTTTCAGTAATTATAATAAAGAAAATAAGGGACCCTAATGATTTAAGCCATGAATAGTTTTTTATTACCAAAACACCTGTTGCTATTTCAAAACCTATTTTCATTAAATACAGAAGAATGTTGATTTTGTTACCCGAGGACATCAAAAGCTAAGAAAACAAACTTTCTTTAATGTTAGAACCATTCTCAGAACACTTTTCCCAACCCAAGTGATTTTAACATGCTGCTCCTTCTCAGGATGGGGCTTTTATAAAGTATTTTACATTAATGTTTCAAGCTGGTGTGACTTATCTTTGATATGTTGCTAATATATAGCAATCTTTAACTTCTTCAAAACAGCACTGTTAGTATGAATATGTAAAACTGGCCTCAGCAGAAAGCAACCTCTAGAAAGCTGAATTTAATTTTATCAAAACTCATGTTAAAGATGTTTTCATCTTCTCAACAAGAATTTATTGGTTTTCAACAGTGGACAACAGTCAGTATAGGACTATGAATACAGAAAGAAGGGAAATACAAGAGGTGAGTTCAGGATCACTCTGTGTTTCTGACTGGTGGCATTTTCTGGACCTCAGTACAGGGAGGTAGATGGAGCCCTAGTAGAATACAATGATTTCACTCAATTGTGTTGAGGCAGAAATTAGAATTTGGTACTAGTGAAATAGTTGGAACCTGCAGTGCAAAACACTGGACAACAGATAACTGTAAACAAAAATGGGCCCCAAAAGGGGACATCTCAAATTGTTAGATGAATAATAAACTGCACATGCACTGAGCAAGACTGTAAGGCCCAGTAGAAAATAGCCAGAGCTGTCACCTGAATAAAAATTCCAAATGTTAAAGGGGTGCCTGGGTGGCTCAGTTGGTTCAGTGTCCAATGCTTGATTTTGGCTCAGGTCGTGATCTCACAGTCATGACATAGAGCGCTGCATTGGGCTCCACACCCAGCATGGAGACTGCTGAAGATTCTTCCTCCTCCTCGCCCACAGGTGCTCTCTTCCACCCCCTCATAAAAAAAAAAAAAAAAAAAAGAAAAAAAAAATCCCAAATGTGACATATACTATGAGATGCAGAGCATCTCACTGGTACAGTAAAATACCACACTGAAAATGCTAAGTATTCAGGAGAGCCACCCCAATTAAGCTTGGAAAAAAGGATCAAGTTTATTTGCCAGTAAATTAACTACCTGCCAGGGCAAAACTCAACATTCGTTAAAAGAAGACCACACGGGGCGCCTGGGTGGCGCAGTCGGTTAAGCGTCCGACTTCAGCCAGGTCACGATCTCGCGGTCTGTGAGTTCGAGCCCCGCGTCAGGCTCTGGGCTGATGGCTCGGAGCCTGGAGCCTGTTTCCGATTCTGTGTCTCCCTCTCTCTCTGCCCCTCCCCCGTTCATGCTCTGTCTCTCTCTGTCCCAAAAATAAATAAAAAACGTTGAAAAAAAAATTTTTAAAGAAAAAAAAAAAAAAAAAAAGAAGACCACAGATTCCAGACTCTCAACAACATAAATTATAATAAAAAAATTACTGGACATGTAGAATAGGAAAATGTGATCCATAATAAGGAAGAAATCGCTAATACTTTGAGTACATAATGAGAGTTATATTCACTACACTCACCATTATAAAATAGTACAGCTCTTAGAATTGTAGAAACATTACATGTTTAAATTAGTATACCCCTTCAATTCTAAAAACGTTATCTCAAAAAGATATGCTCTAAGAGCCTGCCTTCATCTGCCACATCCCCACTATTGCTTATTCCGCTCTCCATTAATTCAAGTCTTTCTGAGCAACAGGTACACAGCAAAGAAATAAGCTATTCAGAGCCCTGAACATCAACTTTTGGCTTATATATAAGGAGGCTGGGTAGATCATCAAATCTAGCACATTATTCTTTCTTGCCCTTCCTTCCTACACATCATTAAAATGTGCTTCCAATTTCCTCATCTATTGCCTCCTTTATCCTGCTGATGTCAGTATTCAGGATCAATGCTCTGTTGATATCTTTCTGCTAGCTCTCATTTTCATTAAATTGACCCACAGTCCTTTCCAGGGTAATTGTGTGCAACTGACTGCCTTTTTCATGGTTAAGAAACTCCTTGTTCAAAACTGAACTGTGTCTCCCCAAGATTCATGTATTAAAGCCCTAACCCCCAATGTACCTCAGAATATGACTATATTTACAGATATAGTCTTTAAGAGGTAATTAAGGTTAAGTCAGGTTATATGAGTGGACTCTGTTCTGATATGATTGGTATACATATAAGAAGAGAGACACCAGAAATGCTCACACACAAATAAAAAGCCACGAGAGGACACAGCAAAAAGCACAACCATCTGCAGATGGAGAGAGAGGCCTCATGAAAAACTATACCTGCCAACACCTTGATCTTGGATTTCCAGCCTCAAGAATTGTGAGAAAATAGATTTCTGTCATTTAAGCCACCCAGGCTATGGTATTTTTTTTTTTTTTATTATGGCAACCCTAGCAAACCAATATATGCATAAATACATTTTCATTTTTGCTGGGCATTCAACCAACCTCCTCATCATTGTGAAATGCCACCACATCCCTTAAGACATCATTCTTATCCCATGAAGTAAGACGAGCACATAGCCAGACCACTTACCAATCACTACTACTTCTACATTATTATTCCAATATTACATGTCAGTCTTTAAGGATGATAAGTTTGATTTTAAACGGAAATGATACATCAGGAGGAGGGGGTGTAAATATATCTTGGTTGAAAAACACAAACAGCACGGTGGTGTTACATAAATTTGTTTAAGAGAGAGTTATATATGACACCTGGATTTGAAGCCCAGTTTCCCTGCTTATTATCTGTGTAACCTTGAGCAAGCTACTGAATCTCAATGTGGATAATAATAGTACCTACTTTATGCTGTTGTATGTTGAATATGTTAATATTTGTAAAGTACTTAGCCTGGCACATTAACTGTTATATAAGTGATTTGCTATTATCGAGGGAAGTGATTTTGGATGAGATTGCTAAGTGAGTGCAGGGAAAAGGACCAAGGTGACAGGAAGGCTGAAGTAGCAAGTGTTGATTATATATTAGAAATTTGAAGGTAAATGAAGGTTAGATTCAATAATAATTTTAAAAATGAGTAGAACAAGAGAGAAAAGTTTTTTTTTTTATTTTAGGATAAAGGAGAATTGAATATATTTACAATTTCACAGATGAGACTCCTTGAAGGTGAGAGAATAGGCATTAATAAAGCAAAACACTGAAAAGAGATTAAGGAGGTCAAATACTGTCTGGAGCAGGTCAGGGCCCATTAATAAGTTATAAATTAAGAGGATGGTAACCAGATTTTAAAAACCAAAATATCTTAGAGAACATTAGAATTCAAGAGATGTAACAGTGTGAGTAGTGTCTCATGAAATGAAATGTGTCAGCTTTATATACACATATAAATGTGTATACTCGGCTGAAATATGCAATATATTCTTACTGTGGGTCTCGGTTGAAAACGTTCTTACCTTAGAGTATAAGGCACTTTGGAAAGAGATTTTTCTTCTGACGTGAGAAGAAAAAAGTATCAGTGAACTGGGATTGGAAACGTATTATTCAATTTAACAAAATTAATTCACCTATCCATTACATTCATTACAAAAGAAACTAGTATAAAATTATGTTGTGCTTCTTGGATTTTAAAGTAAATGAGTGAAATGATTTACCAAATGTATTAACTTAAAAGTCTTACAACTTATTTTCTTATTTATTTTGTTTTACTGAATATTTAACACAGTGAATGAATCACTCTTTGAAAGTCTTGTGGGCTATTCATTAGATGCCAATTATATATAAAGACTGGTTTTCATTCACCTGTATTACTTATTTTGCATTCTAAGAAACACCTCAAAACTAACCTTTGCCCTTCTTCTTTTTTTAATGTTTATTTATGTTTGAGAGACAGAGAGAGAGACAGAAAGAGAGAGAGAGACAGAGAGAGAGAACAAGCAGGGGAGGGGCAGAGAAACAGGGAGACAGAATCCAAAGCAGGCTCCAGGCTCTGAGCTGTCAGCACAGAGTCCAACATGGGGCTCTAACTCATGGACTGTGAGATCATAACCTGAGCCAAAGTCAGCTGCTTAGCCAACTGAGCCACCCAGATGCCCCACTTTTGCTCTTCTTGACAGTGCTTGTAGAGGACAAGGTTCAGAACTCCCAGGATCTCATGCAGCTGGCTCTCCCGGGTGATTCTGCCCACTTTTCCCAGCTTCGGCTGTCATCTACAGAATATGGAGACTGCCCTTGTGTGCTTCCCTTGCTCTGGACACACAGCTCCAACTATTTCTGGGACTTTTTTTTTTTTTTTTAATCTGAGATTCCTAAAGCACAAATTCAATATCTGAAAATTTTAAATTTTAAAAATTTAAATCATTCATTTTGATCACTAGCCTTACCATCAACCTACTAGTTTAAGGTAGAAATGTAAAAGTCAGAATGTTCTCATCCTTCTGCAGTAAATCATCAAGTTCTGTCAATCCTGTCTCCAAATAGCTCTCCGTGTCTCCCCCTCCATCTCAGAGGACATTATTTTCTCTCATTTTAATTCAAAGCCCTTTTAATTCATCTCCACCTTCTTGTTTTTCTCTTTCTGGTTAGTCTTCCACACTCAAATCAGTTACCTTTCTAAAATGTCAGTGTATTATATTCTAGAAATCCAGCTTATCTCTCCCCATTCTTCCATGCCATCTGCACTTTTAGCCAGTCACATACAACTTGTGTCTCTTCCTTGAATATGTCCTATTCTTTCATACTTTTTTTTAAAAAAACACCTTCATACCTTTGCATATGATATTTTTTCTCCACTTGGAATGTTCTGGGCTGCCTTCTCAACCTGTTTACTCTTTAGCTCTACTACTCTTCAATATACAGTTCAAACATCAACAACTGACATTCCTTTTTCTTTACCTTCTCAGACTTTCTACACAGCATTGGAAACATTCATTAATCACTCATTCACTTAATCATATACTGAGTACCTTCCATGACCCTATACTTGTTATTTTGCATTGTAATTAATTGTTTTGATGTTTCTTTCCCCAACTAGAGAGGGAAGTCCTAAAAGACAGAGACAACATCTGATTTAATGTGGCTTCCCTAAGTCAGACTTCAGGCCCACTACCTAAAAGGCATTTAACAAATGTTGGCATAAATTAATCTGATGCTTTCTAACATATTATTTTCTTCTACCCTCCAATTATTTCTCTTTTCTCCAACAAACTTTAAAGTTCTGTGAGAACAGAATCATCAGGCATTTAATTATTAATGGCATAGTCTGGGGTGAACAGGATTAAACATCTTTTCTAAAGAGATACAAGCCTACTTGAAAGCTGCCTGAAACTTGGAATCATTAGCACCGATTTGTGGTCTCCTAGCAACTAACCATTTCTTAAAGAAAAAGTTAAAACTATTTTGCCTAGTTCCTTAGGCTTCAAAAATTCAGTATCTTAAAAACCTTTACATTTCCTGAGAAAATGGTTTAAATTTTTATTACTGATGAACCTGAAAAACCATATAGCTAAAAGGTATGACCTAATCTTCTTTCTTTTATGAAAAATAAATTGCTTCATGGAAAAGTCAGACTTAACTTTAACATCAACAAAATCACTTAGGCAAATACAGTGCTCTCATTTGCTCATTTATACACAAAGATGAACACTTTGTGTCTATTAGTATTTATTACTGTTTATTATTATATTTTTTCTACCTCATTCTTTAATGTTTATTTTTGTGTTATTGAAAAACAGCCTGCAAATTAGAGAATTTCCTAAAGAAAGGGCTTTGTGTGCATTTAATAACATTTACTGACCCAAATAAGCACTAAAAGAATCTTTAGAGCACAGCAGTTTTGTCCAAATTTTGAAAGTGCCCAGGGGTATGAAAGCTCACTGTTTATCCTAACAACTCACATTCTCTAAAGACTGGCAGATCCTTTCCCCAAACCAAAAGTATTTGTTCAAGAGGCAAGATCTTACGTTCTGAGGACCATCACTATATCTCTTCATAAATCTATTACCAAATTCCAGGAATTTTTTTTTAATATTTGAATTACTAGAAATTTAGACTATTAGCATATTTTCTTTAAATATTTTTTGAAAATTTCCATAAAATAGCAGTATGTTATTGCATTTAACAGTGGTATTGACCATCACCTCCACCACAAATAGTAACAGTAATATTAATAATGCTAAATCATCTCATTTTTATTAAGTATGTGACAGGTACTGTATTAAACTATATATTTATGTAATAATAAATATATAAATATACATATTTAAAGGGGTTTAAATTTTAACCTATTTAATTTAAAAAGAAATTTAATGTTTATTTATTTTTGAGAGACAGGGGGGTAGAGGCAGAGAGAGAGGGAGATACAGAATCTGAGGCAGGCTCTAGGCTGAGCCATCAGCCCAGAGCCCAACATAGGGCTTGAACTCAGGAACCGTGATATTATGACCTGAGTCAGAGTCGCACGCTTAAGCCAGGCACCCCAAATTTAAACCCCTTTAAACCTACAGTAGCCTCCATTAATATAGTCTCCTCCACCATTTAGAAGACTAATTCTTTTCAGAATTATTGGGATGGCAATAGGTACAAGAAAAATTAGGAACATTTTTCTACCTACCAAGCAACATTACAGTTATCTCCCGGCACACGGCTGACTTTCCCTGACCTTCTTACAGAACAAAAAGTACCCTTTAAGTACATTGGGAAATTACAAATTTAGAGCTGATTGAACTTCACAGATTATCAAATTTTCTTCTTACACTTTACAGGTAAGAAAAATGAGATGCAGATAGATTGGTCAAAAAAAAAAAAATGCCTTGATCAGAATGGTTATTGGTAGATCTACAACTGAAGCCTAGATTTTCATAGCGCGACAAATAATTGTGGTGTAAATCACTCAGTAATTATTGCTGTTAACTAAAATTTTTAAAGAATAGAAGTGGTGGGAAGGAAAGGTTTCTAATACATAAAACTCAAGAGAGATCTGTTCTTTTCTGAGGAAGAATAGGTTCCCCCTAATGAGGCAATCAGTAAACAAAAGATCAACTTACATTATTCTAACTTGAAACTGCATCAGTAATGCAGTTGATTAGTAACAACAGTAACCTCCTCCAGAGTGCCTAAGGAAAGAGTAGAGGAGGCTCTGATTCTCTCTTCTGGACTCATTTCCAGAGAAAATCAGAATCAGTCGAGTATTTCCATTTGCCAATTGGACACAGGAACACGTGGTTATCCAAGTCAAAGTTAGAGAAATAAGATTTATATTGATCTCAGATCGATCCTTTCTGTGCATTCAAATGAATGTTAAATAATGTCTTAGTAACTATTTTCCAGTATAATAAATGACAAAAAAAAGCTGTTTTACTTCATTTTTACACTAAATCTTGCCAGTTGACCTATATAAAATAGTTACGATTTAACAACCAAATCTAGTTATTAATTAATAATAAAAGAGGGGGGCCTGGGTGGCGCAGTCGGTTAAGCGTCCGACTTCAGCCAGGTCACGATCTCGCGGTCCGGGAGTTCGAGCCCCGCGTCGGGCTCTGGGCTGATGGCTCAGAGCCTGGAGCCTGTTTCCGATTCCGTGTCTCCCTCTCTCTCTGCCCCTCCCCCGTTCATGCTCTGTCTCTCTCTGTCCCAAAAATAAATAAAAGTTGAAAAAAAAATTAATAATAAAATAACCTGAAAAACAGAGTGGGTAATTAAACAGCATGGGCTTTACCATCACCCACAAGCGAGTTCAAATTTTGGCTGCTTCTCCTACTAGTTGTGTGACCTTGGACAAATTACTTAATCTCTCTTTGGAACTGAGAGCTAGAAGGCCCGATATTGATTGTGGTCAAGATGAAATGAGATACATTATGCAAGGCACCTAGCACAGCATCCCACATGGAGCAGCATAAAATCAATGTTGATTCACTTTTCCATTATTCTTTTTGACTAGAAACTTAGCAGACTCAATGACCTTGGTCTGAACAAAATTTGATTACAGTAATCCTAGGCACCCTAATTTTGATATTGTTTTGAAAGGGTAGACATACTCAAACAAAACTCCACATATTCAGTTCTCCCCAAACTGAAACAACAGTTTCCAGTGAAAGTCCTATTGCTTTAACACCTGGTCTTTTGCCCAGCCACCTGAGAAATATGTGACAGGCTGAGCCCCTGCTCATGATTTTTTGGCTTTAGGTAACAGTTCTACTAGAGACCTTTGTGGAGCAGTCACTAGTAAGACTTTTCATAATTTTTTTAATGCAAATATTATGAGAATTCAATTGAAAAAACAAAAAAAACAAAAACGTGGCTATCCATTAAATACAAAGCACCGTGCTGATGCTGAGTAGCAAAGATGAGTAAACCATGGTGTTATCCGTTTTCTTTAGAAGTTCACAATCAGGCAAGTGCACAACTAACTATGTTGATGATGTTTCTTGTGCATTTAAAAATTGTTCAGGAATGTAACAAATGTAAAAGGTGACTTTGGTGAAAAGGCTGATGTAGAATACTGTAACTGCTTATTTTTGTGAAAATATTTAATGGAGGCATAATTAGAAAGCCCTCTGGCTTTCAAAATATTCTAGGATATGGTTTCATGGAAAGAAAAGTATAATGGGGGATAAAAGTTTTCTTTAGAGTAGTGTCCAACAAAATAGAGATTTAAACCAGGCTAGTCTGCAGATAAAAGGAGTGCATTTTGCAATGAAAGTCATTAAAAACACCTTATTACATGTTGTAAAGTCGAATAGCAGAGGGAATTGTGACTCATTTAAACTCTAACAAATGACCAATCCATGTAAGTGGGTCTCAGAGGCAGTTTATAATCAATCATAGTCAATGAATCTGTGAGTAAGTGGCATACCAGCCAGAGAACAGAGAATGAATGGAGTCTTTTAGGCTTATTTGGTATAACACAATGTTTAAATAAGTGTTATGAAGCTTAGGGAAAAACAACTAGTATAAATTATACTTTATCCTTCTGAAATAGGTAGGAAATTGTGCCAAACAAAAGTCATAACTGCTGGGCTTTGTTTAGCAATACAATGATGCTAAAATAAACTCTGAGGCAGTTCTGATGCTATGCCAGATAACGATAGAAGTCCAAACGTGTCAACTTCTTACTAATAGTGTTCAAACAAGATGGCAGGTAAGATGAGTTAAAAATTATAATCCAATTAAAATTGTATTTATTGTGTTCATCTCAAAGATATTAAATTATACTGTGAAGGAACCATTTACTACTTAATTAACAAATGTTAGAAATCCTACTGTGTGTAAGGCACTATGATTGGTGAGGTAGGAACAACACTTTTAGAACACAGAGAACAAAGACTATGGGAAACAAGGAAAACTCTATCTATAAAGTTCTTTGAAATCCATATATCCCTAAATAAAAGAATAACATTGATTAGAATAATACTAGTCTGTGTAATCTACAGAGTACAAATACTTTCACATATATTATTGATACATGGCTTCCAGAATCCCTGCCTGAGATAGAGGTAAGAAACAGGTATTCTATCCACAATAATAAAGAGAAGATTAGACATGAGCTCTCAGCTCATTCTAAAGCTTTCCATTAAAATAGGCTATGCTAGCTCTCCTTACAGACATACACTTTATTTTCATGATGCTAACGTTCAAATAAGGAAGGAGGATTAGAATGTGGTACCATCTAAATCACGTGAGTCATTACAATTTATGTGACATTTAAACAAGCAATTCTAGGCCAAAAGGAATTCTTACAAAAAGGTAACTTTTCCTCCCCATAATTCCAAAGAGCTAGTGATTCAACAGATGTCAAAATTTCCTTCCAAGACAGAATGCAGGTTAGTTCTTAAAGTATTTAATTTTTTGTTTTTAAATTTTTGTCCCTAAATAAGCATGAGATGAAGCAACAGAAAGATACTAATAAAGTAATGGCACCTTCATTTTATGTTTTTGAAACAATTCACTTCTTATTCTGAGTTTCTGCTGATCACACTCTTTGTAACCTGAGCTATGAGAACTTGGCTTTGAAAATAAAGTCTTCGACTGACAGCATGTCTATGGCAAGTTCTCCATATAATTATCAGATGCTATTTTTTGTTTGTTTCTTTTGTTTATCTTTGGGTTTAAACAAAAGGTGGTCACTTAAAAAGCAATTAAATTTTTAAAAGAAATAGTTCATTATTCCTGATTTCTTTTATTTTATTTTTTTTATTTATATATGAAATTTATTGTCAAATTGGTTTCCATACAACACCCAGTGCTCATCCCAAAAGGTGCCCTCCTCAATACCCATCACCCACCCTCTCCTCCCTCCCACCCCCCAGCAACCCTCAGTTTGCTCTCAGTTCTCAACAGTCTCTTATGCTTTGGCTCTCTCCCACTCTAACCTCTTTTTTTTTTTTTTTCCTTCCCCTCCCCCATGGGTTCCTGTTAAGTTTCTCAGGATCCACATAAGAGTGAAACAATACGGTATCAGTCTTTCTCTGTATGGCTTATTTCACTTAGCATCACACTCTCCAGTTCCATCCACGTTGCTACAAAAGGCCATATTTCATTTTTTCTCATTGCCACGTAGTACTCCATTGTGTATATAAACCACAATTTCTTTATCCATTCATCAGTTGATGGACATTTAGGCTCTTTCCATAATTTGGCTATTGTTGAGAGTGCTGCTATGAACATTGGGGTACAAGTGCCCCTATGCATCAGTACTCCTGTGTCCCTTGGATAAATTCCTAGCAGTGCTATTGCTGGGTCATAGGGTAGGTCTATTTTTAATTTTCTGAGGAACCTCCACACTGCTCTCCAGAGCGGCTGCACCAATTTGCATTCCCACCAACAGTGCAAGAGGGTTCCCGTTTCTCCACATCCTCTCCAGCATCTATAGTCTCCTGATTGGTTCATTTTGGCCACTCTGACTGGCGTGAGGTGATACCTGAGTGTGGTTTTGATTTGTATTTCCCTGATAAGGAGCGACGCTGAACATCTTTTCATGTGCCTGTTGGCCATCCGGATGTCTTCTTTAGAGAAGTGTCTATTCATGTTTTCTGCCCATTTCTTCACTGGGTTATTTGCTTTTCGGGTGTGGAGTTTGGTGAGCTCTTTATAGATTTTGGATACTAGCCCTTTGTCCGATATGTCATTTGCAAATATCTTTTCCCATTCCGTTGGTTGCCTTTTCGTTTTGTTGGTTGTTTCCTTTGCTGTGCAGAAGCTTTTTATCTTCATAAGGTCCCAGTAATTCACTTTTGCTTTTAATTCCCTTGCCTTGGGGGATGTGTCGAGTAAGAGATTGCTACGGCTGAGGTCAGAGAGGTCTTTTCCTGCTTTCTCCTCTAAGGTTTTGATGGTTTCCTGTCTCACATTCAGGTCCTTTATCCATTTTGAGTTTATTTTTGTGAATGGTGTGAGAAAGTGGTCTAGTTTCAACCTTCTGCATGTTGCTGTCCAGTTCTCCCAGCACCATTTGTTAAAGAGACTGTCTTTTTTCCATTGGATGTTCTTTCCTGCTTTGTCAAAGATGAGTTGGCCATACGTTTGTGGGTCTAGTTCTGGGGTTTCTATTCTATTCCATTGGTCTATGTGTCTGTTTTTGTGCCAATACCATGCTGTCTTGATGATGACAGCTTTGTAGGAGAGGCTAAAGTCTGGGATTGTGATGGCTCCTGCTTTGGTCTTCTTCTTCAAAATGACTTTGGCTATTCAGGGCCTTTTGTGGTTCCATATGAATTTTAGGATTGCTTGTTCTAGTTTCGAGAAGAATGCTGGTGCAATTTTGATTGGGATTGCATTGAATGTGTAGATAGCTTTGGGTAGTATTGACATTTTGACAATATTTATTCTTCCAATCCATGAGCAGGGAATGTCTTTCCATTTCTTTAAATCTTCTTCAATTACCTTCATAAGCTTTCTATAGTTTTCAGCATACAGATCCTTTACATCTTTGGTTAGATTTATTCCTAGGTATTTTATGCTTCTTGGTGCAATTGTGAATGGGATCAGTTTCTTTATTTGTCTTTCTGTTGCTTCATTGTTAGTGTATAAGAATGCAACTGATTTCGGTACAATGATTTTGTATCCTGCAACTTTGCTGAATTCATGTATCAGTTCTAGCAGACTTTTGGTGGAGTCTGTCGGATTTTCCATGTATAATATCATGTCATCTGCAAAAAGCGAAAGCTTGACTTCATCTTTGCCAATTTGGATGCCTTTGATTTCCTTTTGTTGTCTGATAGCTGATGCTAGAACTTCCAGCACTATGTTAAACAACAGCGGTGAGAGTGGGCATCCCTGTCGTGTTCCTGATCTCAGGGGAAAAGCTCTCAGTTTTTCCCCGTTGAGGATGATGTTAGCTGTGGGCTTTTCATAAATGGCTTTTATGATCTTTAAGTATGTTCCTTCTATCCCGACTTTCTCAAGGGTCTTTATTAAGAAAGGGTGCTGGATTTTGTCAAAGGCCTTTTCGGCATCGATTGACAGGATCATGTGGTTTTTCTCTTTTTTTTTGTTAATGTGATGTATCACGTTGATTGATTTGCGAATGTTGAACCAGCCCTGCATCCCAGGAATGAATCCCACTTGATCATGGTGAATAATTCCTTTTATATGCCGTTGAATTCGATTTGCTAGTATCTTATTGAGAATTTTTGCATCCATATTCATCAGGGATATTGGCCTGTAGTTCTCTTTTTTTTACTGGGTCTCTGTCTGGTTTAGGAATCAAAGTAATACTGGCTTCATAGAATGAGTCTGGAAGTTTTCCTTCCCTTTCTATTTCTTGGAATAGCTTGAGAAGGATAGGTATTATCTCTGCTTTAAACGTCTGGTAGAACTCTCCTGGGAAGCCATCTGGTCCTGGACTCTTATTTGTTGGGAGATTTTTGATAACCGATTCAATTTCTTCACTGGTGATGGGTCTGTTCAAGCTTTCTATTTCCTCCTGATTGAGTTTTGGAAGACTGTGGGTGTTCAGGAATTTGTCCATTTCTTCCAGGTTGTCCAATTTGTTGGCATATAATTTTTCATAGTATTCCCTGATAATTGTTTGTATCTCTGAGGGATTGGTTGTAATAATTCCATTTTCATTCATGATTTTATCTATTTGGGTCATCTCCCTTTTCTTTTTGAGAAGCCTGGCTAGAGGTTTGTCAATTTTGTTTATTTTTTCAAAACACCAACTCTTGGTTTCGTTGATCTGCTCTACAGTTTTTTTAGATTCTATATTGTTTATTTCTGCTCTGATCTTTATTATTTCTCTTCTTCTGCTGGGTTTAGGCTGCCTTTGCTGTTCTGCTTCTATTTCCTTTAGGTGTGCTGTTAGATTTTGTATTTGGGATTTTTCTTGTTTCTTGAGATAGGCCTGGATTGCAATGTATTTTCCTCTCAGGACTGCCTTCGCTGCGTCCCAAAGCGTTTGGATTGTTGTATTTTCATTTTCGTTTGTTTCCATATATTTTTTAATTTCTTCTCGAATTGCCTGGTTGACCCACTCATTCGTTAGTAGGGTGTTCTTTAACCTCCATGCTTTTGGAGGTTTTCCAGACTTTTTCCTGTGGTTGATTTCAAGCTTCATAGCATTGTGGTCTGAAAGTATGCATGGTATGATTTCAATTCTTGTAAACTTATGAAGGGCTGTTTTGTGACCCAGTATATGATCTATCTTGGAGAATGTTCCATGTGCACTCGAGAAGAAAGTATATTCTGTTGCTTTGGGATGCAGAGTTCTAAATATATCTGTCAAGTCCATCTGATCCAATGTCCCATTCAGGGCCCTTGTTTCTTTATTGACCGTGTGTCTAGATGATCTATCCATTTCTGTAAGTGGGGTGTTAAAGTCCCCTGCAATTACCACATTCTTATCAATAAGGTTGCTTATGTTTATGAGTAGTTGTTTTATATATTTGGGCGCTCCGGTATTCGGCACATAGACATTTCTAATTGTTAGCTCTTCCTGATGGATAGACCCTGTCACTATTATATAATGTCCTTCTTCATCTCTTGTGACAGCCTTTAATTTAAAGTCTAGTTTGTCTGATAGAAGTATGGCTACTCCAGCATTCTTTTGGCTTCCAGTAGCATGATAAATAGTTCTCCATCCCCTCACTCTCAATCTAAAGGTGTCCTCAGGTCTAAAATGAGTCTCTTGTAGACAGCAAATAGATGGGTCTTGTTTTTTTATCCATTCTGATACCCTATGTCTTTTGGTTGGCACATTGAATCCATTTACATTCAGTGTTATTATAGAAAGATATGGGTTTAGAGTCATTGTGATGTCTGTATGTTTTATGCTTGTAGTGATGTCTCTGGTACTTTGTCTCACAGGGTCCCCCTTAGGATCTCTTGTAGGGCTGGTTCAGTGGTGACAAATTCCTTCAGTTTTTGTTTGTTTGGGAAGACCTTTATCTCTCCTTCTATTCTAAATGACAGACTTGCTGGATAAAGGATTCTCGGCTGCATATTTTTTCTGTCTAGCACCCTGAAAATCTCGTGCCAATTCTTTCTGGCCTGCCAAGTTTCAAAAGAGAGATCAGTCACGAGTCTTATAGGTCTCCCTTTATATGTGAGGGCACGTTTATCCCTTGCTGCTTTCAGAATTTTCTCTTTATCCTTGTATTTTGCCAGTTTCACTATGATATGTCCTGCAGAAGATCGATTCAAGTTACGTCTGAAGGGAGTTCTCTGTGCCTCTTGGATTTCAATGCCTTTTTCCTTCCCCACTTCAGGGAAGTTCTCAGCTATTATTTCTTCAAGTACCCCTTCAGCACCTTTCCCTCTCTCTTCCTCCTCTGGGATACCAATTATGCGAGTATTATTTCTTTTTAGTGTATCACTTAGTTCTCTAATTTTCCCCTCATACTCCTGGATTTTTTTTATCTTTTTCTCAGCTGCCTCTTTTTCCATAACTTTATCTTCTAGTTCACCTATTCTCTCCTCTGCCTCTTCAATCCGAGCTGTGTTGGTTTCCATTTTGTTATGCATTTCATTTAAAGCGTTTTTCAGCTCCTCGTGACTGTTCCTTAGTCCCTTGATCTCTGTAGCAAGAGATTCTCTGCTGTCAGCTATACTGTTTTCAAGCCCAGCGATTAATTTTATGACTATTATTCTAAATTCACTTTCTGTTATATTATTTAAATCCTTTTTGATCAGCTCATTAGCTGTTGTTATTTCCTGGAGATTCTTCTGAGGGGAATTCTTCCGCTTGGTCATTTTGGATAGTCCCTGGCGTGGTGAGGACCTGCAGGGCCCTTCCCCTGTGCTTTGGTGTATAACTGGATTTGGTGGGCGGAGCCGCAGTCAGACCTGATGTCTGCCCCCAGCCCACCGCTGGGGCCACAGTCAGACTGGTGCGTGCCTTCTCTTCCCCTTTCCTAGGGGCGGGATTCACTGTGGGGTGGGGTGGCCCGTCTGGGCTACTTGCACACTGCCAGGCTTGTGATGCTGGGGATCTGGCGTCTTAGCTGGGGTGGGTAGGCAAGGTGCACAGGGGCAGGAGGGGCAGGCTTAGCTTGCTTCTCCTTAGTTGATCCACTTCAGGAGGGGCCCTGTGGCAGCAGGAGGGAGTCAGATCCGCTGCCGGAGGTTTGGCTCCGCAGAAGCGCAGAGTTGGGTGTTTGCGCGGAGCGAGCAAGTTCCCTGGCAGGAACTGGTTCTCTTTGGGATTTTGGCTGGGGGATGGGCGGGGAAGATGGCGCTGGCGAGCGCCTTTGTTCCCCACCAAACTGAGCTCTGTCGTCCGGGGGCTCAGCAGCTCTCCTTCCCTTTGTCCTCCAGCCTTCCCGCTTTCTGAGCAGAGCTGTTAACTTATGACCTCCCAGCCGCTAAGTCGCGCTTGCTGTCGGAACACAGTCCGTCAGGCCCCTCCGCTTTTTGCAAGCCAGACTTGGGGGCTCTGCTAGGCCAGCGAGCCGCCCCTCCGCCCCGGCTCCCTCCCGCCAGTCCGTGGAGCGCGCACCGCCTCGCCGCCCTTCCTACCCTCTTCCGTGGGCCTCTCGTCTGCGCTTGGCTCCGGCGACTCCGTTCTGCTAATCCTCTGGTGGTTTTCTGGGTTATTTAGGCAGGTGTAGGTGGAATCTAAGTGATCAGCAGGATGCGCGGTGAGCCCAGCGTCCTCCTAGGCCGCCATCTTCCCTCTCCGCCCCCCTGATTTCTTTTGCAATGGAAATTACAGCAAGTATATAATAGTCTGTACACACAATGTCTTAAAGATATTATTCACGTGAATTCTGACTCTAATGGTAACAAAATCTAATTTTATTTTACCTTGAAAAGCTATACACCATAATATAGCAGAGAAAGAGCTTGATCTGTAGGTGGAAAATCAGGAAAAGAAACCTGAAGAGTTATTACAAAGAAAGTCAACAATAATTACCCTTTGAAATTTGTATTTTTTTAATAAGGAGAGTGCCAAGAATTTTGCCAGGTAAACTCAACCTATGTATTATTTTTTAAATCTCTCAAAAATCGATACTAGTAAAATTTTTATTTCAAAATGTATTATCACCTAACTTCATCATTTTGTACTTCCAAATTAAGCATGCCACAAACATCTCTGAAACAGAATAACCAATGAAAGGGAATAAAGACAAATGCACAGAGCTGTGTAAGGGAGCCTCTATTTCAGCAAACATTGTTTATTAAAGACCTAGCTTAATATCAATGAAATTAACTGCAGGATAGAAGGCCAAATTAAAAAGTAAAGTATATCAAATATTGTTATATGCTTTATTTAATTTTCAATAATCTCACGTTCTGTTGGAAATAAATTAACTTTCTAATAATGCAAATGTTGAACTGTGGAAAATGGTACATGGTGTAGTCCTCACTTAACAAGATTGAAAATGCATACTAATTAGCATATTAAAGACTGACCTATTTAGAAGTAAGGAAATATGTTTAATTTTTATTAACTCAGTGTTTTCCAAACTTACTTGGTCACAAAACATTTTTAGCAAAGAAAGTTTTTAACGTTTATCTCCTGGAATATAGGTTTAATGGAATGAAGATCATGTCTAAGAAAATATTTTTCTAGTTCAAAGTTATCTTCCTATTAGTACTCAATTTTAACTATTGTTTTTTTTTTAAATAAAAACCAATGGAAAGCAGTGCCTATAGCATCTTTTTCAGAATCCATTCTTGGTTTCTTAACAATAATAGAATCATCCCTGATACCCCATCATCACTGTCACCACTATTGGCCCCTGCAGTTTTAATAACCTTTGGGTCACCAAAGTCACATCACAATGGCGGCCATCATAATGTCTGAGAGTATTATGGTGTATGCCAAAGACTAATATCTCAAGACCAACTCACACATTACATTTTTTTAAAGTTCCCATTCATACTGCAACACCATTTCCAGTCCTTCTGAATAGCATAAAACTTGCCTCCAAGGACAAGCACTAGAGCATCAGATCAAGAGAGATGGAAAATGTAAACTACAGTGCTTAAATTCTAGAGTTGTTTCTGTTGATTTTAATCACCTTTTGGTGGGATTTAGTGATGATGCTAATTTGTGTTAGGCAAATCGTCTCCAAATCAAGGTGGTCACTATTTCTCTGCACCAAGCAAACCAAATATTAGGTTGAAACACATGAAATTGCCAACATTTGGCCATTATTGATGCACAAAGATCTCAAATTGCAAATAAAGAGACATTTAAGGGCACTGCCTCTAATTATACCTTAATTTAAAAAAAAAAGGAAACTGTGAATTTTTATGATGAAACAGAAAAAGTAGGATATCACAAAAGGCCTTATGGAAGAGAATATACCCGAAACTGGTGAAGCGAGTTTATACTTAAAAATCAGCATCCAGCATACTCCACCTTAGTTTTGAACATTATGGGAAAATTTTGTTTTCTTTTAATGAAGGAGATTTACCAGCAAGATTACGTTACAAATAAAAACACAACAACAACAACAACAAATGTTTCAAAGCAGTGTTTTTGAAAATTGTGAAACCTCTATACCTATTGTGAATGGATGCTTATTCATTATGGGCCAACTTCTAAAATCTTATATGTGGACTCAAATTTTGCAGGAACTGTGTACTGTTGAGTTTATTATAGGAATTCTTGAAAACATTCATTTCCAGGGAGCCTGGGTCGTTTAAGTGTGATAATGATAGATATGATCATCTGAGTTCTTGATGACATTGTGAAGATACTGACTTATTCAACAATGGAAATGCTTTATGTTCACACTTGATATGTGAGATAATAAAGTCCTTATCATTACCTATACCTGAGTGTTAACTGCAGCTGAAATCATCCCAACTCAAAAACAAGCTAATGACTCTTTAGACAACAATTCTGAAAATGCATGTCATAGAGTACAGCATGCAAACCAGAGAGAAGCATGTAGATAATTTAAGACAACTATTTACTAATTACACAAACAGTTTACTATAGCCCCACTTTGTACATGACTACATAATGCTCAATACTAGCTTAGGCACTTTTATATATTTTGAAACATTTCACCAATGGGGGTAAAAACACTTTCAAAGCATTTAACATACATTTTCCATCAAAAAAAAAAAAAAACCAATATGGAGAACACACACAAATTGTATTCACTAGATGAATTTTTTTTTGAAAAATTTATTACATTCCTTTTCATTGCATGACACTGAATGAACCAGATACTGAGGGAGTACCACCTTCAAGCAGCTAACTACCCAATGTAAAGAAACATATCTTCATACTTTATCAAAACTCCGACATATGGAAAAAATCTAATATAGATGTAACTGGAATCTCAGAAAAGGAGAAGAGAAAGAACAGGATAGAATCTCCTTAACCTGAAGAAAAGAAGCCAGAGGGTGCCTGGGTTTGGCTGAGCATCAGACTTTGGCTCAGATCATGATCTCACAGTGTGCGAGTCTGAGCCCCATATAGGGCACTATGCTGACAGCTCAGAGCCCAGAGCCTGCTTCAGATTCTGTGTCAGATTCTGTGTGTGTCTCTCTCTCTGCTCTTCCCCCGCTCATGCTCTGTCTCTCTCTCTCTCTCTCTCTCAAAAATAAAAAAAATAAACATAAAAAAATTTTTTAATAAATAAATAGAAAAGAAGCCAGAAGACAATGCAGTGGCATCCTCAATGTGCTTAAAACAGACAAACAAAACAATCAAACAAAAAACTGCCAACCTACAGATCTATACCTGCAAAAATTCCTTTCAAAATGGAAGGATTTCAAAGAAACCAAAACCCAAAGAATTTAAGAGCTAAGGTGCACTAAAAGAAATATTAAAGGGAATTCTTTAGGTTGAAGAAAAATGACTTTCAATGAAAACATATAAATGCAAAAAGGAATAAAAGAAATAAGGAACAAGGTAAAAGCTAAAGAGAAATGAATAATGGCTTTTCAATACTACAATAATAATCCTTTATGAGGTCTAAAATAAATGGCAAATTGGAATATATGTTACAATAATGCAAAAAGTTAAGTGGAGTTAAAGCGTCCATTATCTAGGGAGTGGGAAAGTTAAATTAATGTCAGACTATAATAGGTCATGGATATATGTTGCCATCTCTAGGATAGTCACTAAAGCAAAAATATAAGAGTTGGTAAGTAACAAATTAATAAAAGGAAAAAAATAGAATAATGAGAATAAATAAAAGAGTACATTAGCAGATCTAGATCTAAATATGTAAATAACTATATGAACTATTAGTGGAATAAACTCTCCAATTAAAAAGAAAGATTATTAGACTGGGTTTAAAAAACAAGTATGGGGCGCCTGGATGGCTCAGTTGGTTGAGCATCTGACTTCAGCTCAGGTCACGATCGGTGGTTTTTGAGTTCAAGCCCCGCACTGGGCTCTGTGCTGACCGCTCAGAGCCTGGAGCCTGTTTCAGATTCTGTGTCCCCCTCTCTCCCCGCCCCACCCCTGCTTCTGCTCTGTCTTTCAAAAATGAATAAACATTAAAAAATTAAAAAAAAAAACAACTATAGATTTTAAATATATAAAAGATTGAAAGTGAAAGAGTAAAAAGAGATGAAAAAGATATATCATGTAAACATCAAGAAAAAAAAGTTGTTATAGCTATACTATTATCAGACAAAGAACTTTAAGGGAAAGAAGCAGTACTAGACCAACAAGAGAGATTTCATAATAATAAAAAAAGTCAATTCCCAAAAAGATATAGGAATTCTAAATTTATATCCACCACATAATATATAAATAGTATACAGTCTAAGTCTATATTTAAAACTACGTCTGTATATTTTTAAATGTCTACATGGACATTTGGTAGTATTATTTAATATTTATTTCCAAGCCTTTTATTCAAGGACTAAGTATAAATCACTGTTCTGCTACCTTATTTGCTTTGCCATCAAATCATAATAGAATATCCAACAAGGATATGAACATTCACATTCATCTTCACAGTGCATTAATGTCACCAAACTATATCTTTTTCCACTTAAATGTGTGCCCACTCCATTGAGTCAGAAATCAAGGAGGCCATATACTCCACCCTTCCTTTATTAGGAGCCTTAAATTGCTTTATAAAAATGAAGGCATCAAATACACTTAAATTTAAAATATAAAATCAAACTCTCCAAACTCTTAGATTTTAATAGAGTGTTCTACTAAATGAAAACAAGGAACATTAGCACAGGAAGGGTTCTCAGAGATAAGTTCTGTAGTTAGACTTTCTGGGTTAGAATCCCAGTTCTATACTTCACTAGCTGCATTGCCTTAGAAGTTTTCTAATCTTACTGTGCCTCAATTCTCTCAACTGTAAAATAACAGTGTATACTTCGTATGATTGTTGTTGCATGTAAATAAAGTAATGCATATAAGAAAACTAGAATACATTCTGGCACCCATATAAATGTTTAAGTCTGTAGCAGTTGTGGTGGTGGTAATGAAGTTACAGTAATAGAGGTAATGGAACCATAATAGAAGAGTAATAGCAACAACAATAGCAATATTAATAGTAAAGAAGTAGAAAAAGGGGGAGGAACAATAATTGTAGTAGAAGAATCAGAATTAGAAGAACTAGTCACAGTAGTTACCAGTGTCAGAATAACTGTAATTTTCCAGGCTTCACAAACTCAAATACTTCCAGAAATCATGCAAATGATATCAATGAATAAAGTGAACCAGATTAAATATAAAAGCCCTTTCTGTGTTAAGGACTATAGAAAACTAGGGAATCTATGTCTTTTTTAAATGCATTCAGATTTATTATTTGGAAGACTCATGTTACCAAGGGGAAAAAAAAAAAGTATATGACCTAGGTCATACCAAAGACCAACAGTCACAATCTCTGATACAGTCTCAAGTTATTCATTTATATTTAAAAAATATATATGATTGTTAATATGGCTACCCATTATGCTTGAGAAATAACAGGGCTAGCAGTACTCGAAGTTCTTTTTTTTTTTGTTCCGCCATCCTCCAAATTACAACTCTCCCCACAAAACCCTGAGTGCCACAGATACATGTTTGCAACTACTATTTCTCATTACCAGTGAGTTTTACCTCAAAGCTTGAAATTGGCACTAAGGATCTCACTTTGAGTCCTTCTTCTGCCCACCCCACTTGTAACTGTTCCCTTTCACTACATCTTGTATTCAGACTCTGCTTAGCAAGCCTGCTGATATCCATCCTTCACACATACCCAACACCCCCCCCCCCCCAATGAAGCTGCAGCAAGTATCATGTCAATGCTGGTGGGCTGGCAACATTCCAGAACCTCATCACTGGTAACCTTCCTATCCCTTTGATCTCAAATATGGCTTATAAATGATGTTGATGAACTGGTTCAAGGAACCAGATGCGCTGTTTGTGCTGGAGATCCCTGTCACAATCACAAAGAGGCAAGAATCCTTTACACTACATTATAGACATTCAGCTGATTTAGAGAGGATTGCTACATTACCCCCCCTTTTGTCTCAACCGGATCATGGTTGCAGTTACACAGGATCAGTAAAAATGTTTAGCTTCATTTTCCAAGGACAAAAATGACCCAGGCTTTCTTAAGTCTGTTTTACAATGAATCAAAAAACAATAAATAAATAAGACAGTGCAACCCCTTTAGCATTTCTTATATATAAATATTCAATCGCACCCATAGTCATCTACATCCACCTAAAGATCTCACACCCTTACATTAACAGCTTCATAAAAACTTGGTAGTACAATCTGATTTAATTTTCACAATGATACACAGCTATTACAGAACCACAAAATCAACCCAAGATGGAACTTTTTAGAACACCAAGATCTGTATGTCAAACAAATAGAAATATATGAGTCACATACAGAATTTTAAATTTCCCATTAAACACATTTTAAGAAGTAAAAAAGAAGTAAATGAAGTTAATAGTAATAATATATTTAACTCAATATATACAAAATAATTATTTCAAGATTTAATTAATACACAAATGCATTAATGAGACATATTACTTCTTTTCTCATACTACATTTCTGAAATCCAATGTGTAGTCTATACTTCGATCACATTTCAATTTGGACTAGCCACATTTCCAGTGTCCAACAGTCTCAGCTAGCTGGTGGCTACCTCACTGAACAGTGCAGTGCACAGCCAGAAAAATGACGGTCTGATGAACTGACAGATTGTGATTTAGCTTCTGTTTGAATGCTATTTTCTCTTCTTCCCATCTTGTCATGTAGTCTAAATTGCAGTTTCCTTTTAACATATCTTATTCCATCTTTTCCCATTTAAATACCATTCTCCTAGGTCAATGATTCTGAATCATGTTTGGAATATAGTCCCCATTGAAAATACATTAAAAATTTGATCCTTGCTCTAGAAGAATGTACATTTGCATTGTTAAGAGTTGAACTGCCCACCCACCACCACCAAAAGGCATTTTGGAGTCTTACTCCCTGGTATCTAAGAATGTGATTTTATTTGGAGACAGAGTATTCACTGAGGTAACACACACGAGAACCTTTCTAAGCCTCAGTTTCCTCACTGGAAAAATGACGGGCTTGAACTAGAAGATCTAGATTACTGAAGTACATAATATCTTTTCTCAGCAATTATGTATAAGAACCCATGATTGCTAGGAAATATACTCAAACTGCACTTCCTGTTTTGTGACAGGTTTTACTAAATCAAGCTTTTTATTTAGAATTTATAAATAAATGAGCCTATGATAAACAAGCTGGATAAGATTAAGGGAATAATCTGTGATTCTAAAGTTGAATTTCTGACTAATCTCTTTGGCAGTACATGTTGTTACCCCTCTGTGAGTAGACATTCACTGTTTGAAGCAACGAGCTCTTTGATACTTAGAGATTTTGGATTCTGTTCTATTTTTAAAAGCTACTATATCAGTATTCATCAACTGTTTGACATAGCCATTCATTTATTTTCTAAAAGGCTATTCTATAATCACACTTCCTTTCAGGAAGCCCACCAACTAAGTAGAAGCCTAAATTACTGATAGCAGTTATACAGGGACCTTCCTGTTGGTTAAGAATCAAGACTAATTAAACTAATGTGCTAAATCGCGGGCTAATAATTACGCAGAAAAGTGGTAAGAAAGCTTATTTTATTTGTTTTAGTGGTTGTGTACCTTTAAAATAAAGCTAAGAAGAATAAAACATTCTGGAATAAGTATTTTTCTTATTTATACTTTTTGTAAAGTTGATTTAATTGGTCTCTAATTTTAAGAAATCTTGTCAACTTCTGCTAAGAGAAATAATTATAATTTAAAAATATTGATTATCTTAATAATTTAAAATAAATAATTAAAAACAATTAATGAGACATTAAAATAATTCCTCTCGTAAAGGCTACTTAGGAGCCAATTAAGCATAAGTTTTCAAAATGCTTTATAAGAAAAAGCCTTTTTCTATGAAAGAAGCCCAATCTTTCCAATAATTATTCACACACATTTTGAATTCTGTTAACATTAAGAAATGTTTTGTAATAATGGTTAAAATTCTTAGACTATTCATATACATTTTAAAATTATTTTCTCATGTAATTTTACTATTATTACAGGTCAAAATGACTATATATATGAAAAACTGCAAAACCATAAATTATTTTTTAGTTTATATCAGACATTATTGAGGCCAATGAAAGCCCACCTGCAGTACTCAGATGCTATACTAATTACACTCTGATCTCTTTGTATTTTGGTGAGGTTCTGTTATTCAGGAGACCTACTCAACCTCAAGTTTCTCTGCAGACATGGACATCAGGTGTTATCTTGCTCTGTACCCAACAAACAGATTTCCGGTAGGAAAGGTCGTTTCACTATAACTATAGTAAATAATGTATAGTAAATAAATCTATAGTAAATAACCCAACAGGTTATTTTTCCATTGAATTAAAAAACAAAAACAACATAAACATTAAAAAAAAAAAAAAAAAAAGATCAGATTCTGTGTCTCCCTCTCTCTCTGCATCTCCCTGGCCGCATTCTGTCTCTCTCTCTCTCTCAAAAATAAACATAAAAACAGAACAAAACACTGTAGGTAGGATGAGTCCAGACTAAGCAGGAAGTCCTTTAAAACCACGAGGAGTTAATACAGACTAGGGGAGAGTGAAAGTGACCCATTCCATCCTCCTTTGTAATCCAGAGGCTGAGCTATAAATAGAGATCACTGCAACCAGTTTATAGATCATAATCTTAATCTGAAAGAAAGCAAAATACCCATGAACTCTAGGGCTTTACTATGCAGTTTAGTTTACTTCTTAAACTAAGGTTGTAATACCGTTGCTACCTACCTAGAAACTCTAAAAATTAAGACCTAGAAACAGTAAACCTTGCTTTATATTTTTACAGAAAATTATAAAATGTAGTTGTAGGGTGGTATAGACTGTGACATTCAAGATTCAGAATTCTTCCAAGATCTTTTAGCTAACAAACTTTTAAATGTTTTTAAAGGGTTTTCATACTATATGGTATCATACACATAAGCATGATATACTTTATTACATTGGAGTACTGTCATCAGTTATTTCCTCAACAGTCCTAATGATGGGAGGGAATTTAAAACTTTGGAGAAAAAAAGTAATAAAATAGATTGCCTATGCATAAAACTGTTACCTATCAGTTTTCTGTAAACTACAATATCCCTATTGTACTTCTGGATATATATATACATCTCCAAATAAAATATATATCTCTCTCTCTCAA
>NW_024412377.1:93429174-93458536 GCF_014898765.1 Herpailurus yagouaroundi
TATATAACAGACCTTTTCCTTGAATGAATACTGTGAATCACCAAGTGTCTTGGTCTCACTAAACTTATATTATGCAGGAATAGGGTAAAAAAAAAAAGGAACTCATGAGGAAATTTGGTGGTTTCAATAATAATGAAAATACATTTGCATAATAGAAATGACTACCAAGTTAAACATTTAGCCATTTAAATAAATGCCTTTCTGGAAGAGTTAAATGTATTAAATCTCATCAACTGCTTTCCTCTTGCTCTTACTGGAGGGAAAGTGTACATGAAACTGCACTACCTACAATAAATTCAAATATTTACTTGTACAATAAGAATAGGTAATTTATTACCAAGATGGCAGAATAAGTCCAGGAAAAAACTTTCACTGCTCTGGTCCAAATACATAGTAATAATATACAAAATACCAAAAGACAAAGCTATGATTAAATATATATTCATATATCCCATGGACTACTAGTATATTTTGTCTCTGTAAAAGAATGACATATATAAGGAAAGTTATTTTTTGTTTAATACATACAATATTTTTCCTCAGATGTATGGAATCTAGTTCTTAATTCCAGATGAAGCATTTTATATCTGAGGTTCTTTTTTTTTATCCCTAACCTTAAGTTTCCTGAATAATTCTTACTGAAGCAGAAGGAAAAGAACAGCTAAAATTTAAAATGAAAGTGCTCTTAATTCTTTTTTTCATGCTCTTAATTCTTGACATCAAAACCTGCCAAAAGCAAGTTAAATGCAATAAATAAATAAATAAATAAATAAATAAATAAATAAATAAATAAATCAAACAGGATTGGACGCCTATAAGTCAAATATGTAGTGAACTAGATTTGAATTAAAGAAAATATGCCATGTAAAACATAGAAAAAATGTACAATGAACTAAATGTTTTTTGAAGAGAAGAGAAATTCTGCCAAATTTAAAATAGTACTATTATAGTAAAGCTTTGCTTAAAACAGACTGAACACATAAAGGACCCCATTCTCATATACCCATTATTTAACCACACATTTTCTCTTCAAAAATAATTTCCATCTACTTCAAAGGTTGGTGAGGTACTCTGAATAAGGAACAAAATCAAAGACCATTGTACTCAATAAAAATTCTGAACATTTAAGTTGGAAAGAGTACAGATTCCCTTTTTAGTGAACTTTCAATTACATGTGATTATTAAAGAATGACTTCATTTTTTATTGGGTCACTAGTGTAAAACAAGCATGCCCTCCAAATAAAAGGAAATTTAACTCTGATGTGCGAAAGTGAGAGTGTGTTTGAATGTGTGATCCAAATTCAAATCTAATTAGAATCAGATTAATCAACCAACTTATTGAATCAATATCAGTAAATTTCTATGGCTGCAATTAAATATCTTCCTGTGTCTTTGTCCATTTATTCTGCTTTCTTTCCTGTCATTAAGCAAAGCTCCCACGTTCCAAGCTAAACAAATCCTGTCACTTGTCCATCTGATCCCATCTTCGCCCATGTACTCAGAGACACTACTCCAGCAACTGTGGCAACATTTGCCCCCCTTCCTTCCTTAATCCCATAAATATGCAAACATGGTGTTATTTCTGTCATCTAAGAAAACAACAACAACAATTCTTGACTCCACGTGCCCCTCCAGCAGCTAGCCAGATCTTTCCTTTTCGTTACAGTGAAACTTGTTACAAGTGTTGCCTAGGCTTGTTGTTTCTTTTCCAATTATCTTGTCTCATTCTTTTTGAATTTCCTCTTCTTTCTATTCCACTGAAAACGTTTTATTAAGATCCCCAATTTGTGTTGCCAAATCCATCAGTCAGTCAGTCAGTCAGTCCTTGATCCTCATCTTCTTACCCAGTCTACAGCATTCAACTCAGTTTATCTCTAGCTCCTCCTTGAAATACTTCCTTGACTTGCTCTCTAGGATAACACTCCTACAGTTTCCCTGCTACCTCCAGGCTGCTCCCTCAGCCTTCTCTGCTGGTCTCCTCATCTTACTGACCTCTACACATCCAAGTGTATGTACTAAGGTGGAGTCCTTGGATCACAGCCCTTTTCTGACTTCTCAAACTCCCATGACAGCTCAGCCAGCTTTAAATATCTCCTTACTTAGCCTTCCCCCAAACTCCAAATTTGTATATCCAACTCCATACTCAGCATCTCAGACTTAATGTTTGCAAAACTCAGTTCCTAACCTTCCTCTTGTAGATTCCCCTAATTCAGTAAGTCAACTGCATGCCTTCAGTATTCAATCTAAAAAACTTACATGATTAGTGTCTTTCTCTCAGGAGCCATACCCAGTTCATCAACAAATATGCTGCCTCTAGACATACCTAGAATCTGCCTGTTGTTTATCATCTTCACTGCTACCACTCTGGTCTGAGCCACTCACATCCTTCACTCATTGTTGAAACAGTGTCCCACTGCTATATCTTCTTGTAAGCTTATCACACTATGTATACTCTATTCTCAGCACAACAGCCAGATTAATCCTGCTAAAACTGTAAGTAGGATCCCATCACATGATGTTTGCAACCCTCCAACAATGTCCAATGTAATTCAAAGCAAAACTTGAAGTCCTTACAATAGCCTGTAAGGCCCTACACATGATCTAGCCGCTCTCTACCTCATATCATCATTCTTCCTATCTTCATCTTCCTACTTTATCCATACCTCCCTCCATTCTATTGCTTGAATATATCAATAAAAAGTTAATAAAAACTCCTGCATCAAGACCTTTGTACTACCTGATTTTTTCTGCCTGGCATGCTTACCCCACAGACAAACTTGTCACATTCTCACCAAGGCCTTTTCTGGTGCCCTGGCTAAAATCATGACCTTTGTCCTACTTCCATCCTGACATTTTCTATCATCCTTCCCTGGTTTAGTTTTCTCTTCAGCATTTGTAACTATCTACAACAGTTTATACTCAATTTATGCATCTTGTTATTGTCTATTTCCCTGACTAGAATTTATAAACTCCATGAAAGTAGACATTTTTGTGTTTTGCTCTCTACTGCATGGAATAGTTCCTCGTACATAATAGGCACTCAAAAGGTATTTGCTAAATAAATGAATCAAACATTTATTTTGAGAATACGGGGCTTCTGTCAGAAACGTAAGTGTAAGATGTGTTCAGAGGCTCTTGCCTCTAGGAAAGGTTTAAATCTCTAGAAAAATCATCCATGGGTTTAAATCTGAGGGACTGAGTGAGGCTCAGGTACTTTAACTTAAACTGTCATTTTTCCCTTCTTTTCCCCTGTAACCCATCTCCCCCATTACAATTTCTTTTCTGAATAGCGAGAGAAGACTCAACCTCAAGATAATGTGAAACATTCTACATCCCCCTGCTTACCCACCAATAGCTCTAGCTAGGTGATCTCAAATGTTACAGGCAGCCAGCTTCAAGCTGGAGATAACTAGCATGAACACGTATCTTGCTTATTCCTTATGCACCCTTGTAATAAGGAATAGTATGACCTGGAGGGTGTGTATGTGTGTACGTTTGCTTATTTTGTTGCTAATGAGTTGTTGCATATTATAATAAATATTATTTTCAAAATTAAGTACTTGAGGTTTTAGACTAAAAACCCTAAAAGAAGTTTTGTAGAAGTTTTTACTTTTTGTTTTTTTAATGTTTATTTATTAGAAAGTGGGGGAGGGGCAGAGACAGACAGGGACAGAGGATCCTAAGCAGGCTCTGCACTGACAGCAGAAAGCCTAATGTGGGGTTCGAACTCTTAACCCTGAGATCATGACCTAAGCTGAAGTCAGATGCTTAACTGACTGAGCCACTCAGGTGCCCTGAAAAGATTTTTTTCATAACATTTTTCATTACAGTTTATGATCATTAGAGTAATAAGCCAAGTGAAATATTCCACAAAGGTAATACATGTATATCTCTTACCTGGAGCTAACACAGAGGGATCAGGCAGGTTCTCACTTTCTTCATCAGTACTTTCATCGTAGACTGCATCTCTATCAGCGGTCATTTCAGAACATGTTGTGGCTTCCCTAGAAATAGAGCAAGGTAGAAGTATAAAGTATTGGCTCACCCTTGGTTAGGTATCAAATTCACCAGTAAGATATTATAAAAAATGTCCCTGAAAAAATACTGTAGTTAAACAAACATATATTGAAACATATGTGATCAAGATGAAAGCACTTTAAAGACTATCTGTTAACTCTCTTAAGAACAAGCTTCTCGGGGCGCCTGGGTGGCACAGTCGGTTAAGCGTCCGACTTCAGCCAGGTCACGATCTCGCGGTCCAGGAGTTCGAGCCCCGCGTCAGGCTCTGGGCTGATGGCTCAGAGCCTGGAGCCTGTTTCCGATTCTGTGTCTCCCTCTCTCTCTGCCCCTCCCCCGTTCATGCTCTGTCTCTCTCTGTCCCAAAAATAAATAAACGTTAAAAAAAAAAAAAAAAGAACAAGCTTCTCTTCTACATAATCTAAGTGTGGCTAATGTTCACTGTAATTAACTCCTGAATCAGTTTCTTATCACATCATTCATCTATCAAAATACTATTCCTCCAAATTACCTTCTGTGGATCACACAGTGTTAAGTGTTTTACTGATCTCGAAGCAGTCTGCCTTGCATTTGATTGCCCCAAACTTCTGAGACAGGTACCTTTATTCTTATTATGAAGATACCAAGTAAGACACAGAGTTTAAAGTATTTGCCCAAAGTCATGTACTAATAGATATCAGTTTCAGGACCAGCACCTGAACTAGGAACATCTGACATCAAATGTTATATTCTTTATATGATGACATTACTAAACCTGTGCTTTCTCTCAGTTTCAAGGCAACAGATCCAAGCCTGTATCCACTAAAATAAATAGTGGATAAATGATAAATAAAACAATAAAACAATAAAAATCAGACTAAAATAATTATAGTTGTCCAAACCATACCAGCTGTAAATCCCCTGTGACTTTTCCTTAAAAATCAAGTACACATCCACTCTCAGCCACCTGATTCCAAGATTAACCACTGCTTAGACACCAAAATGATAAATGTGTATTCAACTCTGAAGTTTTGCAGAAGATAAAAGTTTTTAATTAATATATTTTTAATGATGTCTAAGAATTAAACAAATAATACTTACTTAAACCATGTGACAGTTTTAGGATTTAAGTACAGCTATGACAGTGGGGAGACATGGAGAGAACATGCTGAGAGTTCTCCAGCCCACTGATTCCAACAGCCAGAGCATCTCACCTCAGACTAGCAAATGATCTCCTAGGCTACAAAGTCGGCACCTAACTTTCATTAAGTTTGGGAAGAAATTCCATCTAAATTTATGTATCTGTCATCTCAAAACAGACACTCCAAATACCTTTCACGCTGAATGTTCCTTTCTGGTTCTTGAACTTCATTTAACAATTTATGCAAGCTTCTGATCTTTGCTTTCTTCTCATTCAGCACTAGAATAAACCGCTTATAAAGATCAGTCTCCAAAGCTTCCTTAGCACTCACACATTTTTCAAATCTAAAATGTAAATAAACAAATAAATAAATCATGCAGTTTTCTTTAACATTAATATTATTTAACCATATAGTGAAGATGATTTCAAGAAAACTTTTTAAGGAAAGTATAATTAAAAGTCACTTTTATGGGTTTCCACTGATTTAAAGTTTTATATAGATAATTAAGCAAATAATGAGAATTGTTTATTAATGTTAGTAATTTATGTAGTGAGATAAGGATCAAAATTGGAAAATCATACCAAAAAGGTTCAAAACATCTAAATGCTTAAATGTTAATAATTTATTCACATCTACAATTTATTTCCAAAAGGATATTTTTTATGGGAAAAATTTCACACCAGAGTAATTATAGGCTACATTTTCTGTATTTTGCTAATATTACTATAATATTAACTGTGATAGTGTTTTGTGATTAAATGATTTACCTAATATGTTTTCCCTAAAGAGATAATGAATTGCTCCACAGCAAGAACATGACTTGTAGAGTTGTGTCTTCAGCACCAGGCATACTCACTCACATATGCACGTATATAATGAATGCAAGTATTTAATCTGAAATTCCTAGAAATGTGAAACACTATGTATCTCCAATTTTAGATACATAAACATAAAATTTTCTGTCATTTATAATTCTTTCTACAATGTTCAAATAAGTGGACAAAAGACTATACTAATTTTAATCTCCCAGATGTAAGAAAGCTAGTAAGCAGAGACTGCATATGTAAGATTTGTGCATACACACAAACCATGAACACACCTATATTTTAAAGATTCAATTTCATGTAAAATATTCTTGTAAACGTAGTCTTGCTCTGCCTAGTTTTCTCTTCATTATTTATTTATACTTTTGTTGTTCTATACAGGTATTCTAGTATTTTCATGATATCTGTATTTATGTGTATATATTTCAGATATTTACAATATATAATTTCTTCAGTGAAAACTTAGAAACAAAAATGTCAAAATTTGACACCTTTGATATATATGTCCTTATGCTTTCAACAACCAACCTATCTAGAGATGTAAAGAATTAGGGCCTCTTATGGAATGAAAAGGAACAAAAAGTAGTATAATTTCTGGGAGTAATTATAGCACTCTTACAGTATAGTCATTGCCAAGGCTGTCAACTCCATAAAGGCAGGGTGCAGGTGTGTTTTATTGACTGCTTTATCCTCAGTGCCTAACACAGTGTTTGGCATTCGAGAGATGAGCAGCAGCTATCAGAAAAATGAATAAAGTAAGGGAGTTACTATGGACATCTTATAAGGAAATGAAGAACCAGTGATTCTGAAGTTATTTTTCACTCTTTAACAGCTATTCACCACTGTAATAGTAACATTTTTGATCTGCTTCAGCTTCTAAAAAATCTGTGGTAAATATTAATACAACAGTACTCCTTTTACCAAGCAAAGCTCTTTGAGAAAGATGTACACCAAAAGGTGTAGGGAAAAAAACAGAGCCAAAGCTGAAGAGGAGCTGGTAATACTGATGGCTTATTTTAAGCAGAGATATGTCAATGCATTTTTATTTCATATGCAAAGCATTATATAAACATTCTACATAATTTTCTTGAACTACTTTCTAATGTAACATAACAAAAATTTTAAGAGATGAGTAGAATATATGTACCACTAAAATACTTGAGTATATTATAAAATACTTTAAACAAAGGCAAAGTAAAAATCAATTATAAGAATGTACAATAAAAATCTGGTATATTATATAAAGTTTTAGGAACAGTAATCAATTAGTTATTTACCTGATTTAAATGCATACTTAATCTCCATATAAGTCACTTCAATAATTCTTAATTGAAAGATTCTGTGCATGTAACAATTATCAAGCACATTTCAAAACCTTTATTAAAATTAATATTTAGTATAACATACGGATTAAAATGAAAATATCAAAATAAAATATCATATAATCTGTGTAAAGAATACCATCAATCCTAATGAGTAGCATCACAACTACACTGTCCAAGTTAACATGTCTGTGATGGGAGAGCACACAATAGAATAAATGGCACCCCATGACTTCACTTCGCTTGGTTTTAGAAAACCTTAAGGATTTTCTGGCAACTAAACTTCTGATTATCAAACTGGATGTCACTTCCTAGACAAAACTAGGAAGTGGGGGTTGACTAGGAGAGAGTATTAATGTGAACAGTTTCAGGACATAAATTTACTCTTAATTATTAATTTATCAACAAATTTAGAGAACACTATCCTTCTATTCAATATTCAGTAACTAAGAAGTATATACCATCTGCCCCATCCCATTTTCAATGCCAATTCTCTCTTACAGCATTATGATGTTACGATGCCTTCCATGTTACTTGCCTCCTGTCAACCTTCCACAGAAAGAACTAGACAGGTATTAGAACATGAGGCCATTTAGTGCAGGAGAGACATGGGCTTCATTGCTAAGTCAGTGATACTAAAGGAGAACTCACATACAACTAGATTCCAACTAGATCTCTAAGAAAAAGCCAAACCTAATGAAACCAAAGACAATATCAAACAGCAAAGGACTAATGATGTTTCATCCTTTCAACAGTGACTAGGACAACAGAACAATAATGCTAAGGTTAATTATTACCCTAGGACTGAAATATCTATAAATGTAGTCAAAAAACAGTTATCAAAAAAAATAAAAACATAAAGATGTCTGGGGAAAATACTGAATATTCAAAATAAAATATTTCTGCACAGGAAGACAAAGAATCTAAGAAGAACATCAAAACATAACAAAAATAAGAGCAAAAACAAGGGAATTTCATGCAAAAACAAAATCCAAAATAAAACAGATTAAATGATAACCCAAAATAAAACAACAGCCACATAAATGTGAACATGTGGTATTCAGAAATAGTGCAGTAACTCTTGTATTTCCAATCAGCTCTGGCCAAATTTATATCTAGGTCAGGGTTGTACAGCAAAAGAAAATGTGAATAGAGTTCAGAGGACAAAGAATACTAAAAAGAACTGGAAAAGAAAGCAGTGGTAAAGAGATTTAATAAGCCTTTAAGTACTGAAGAAGATGGTAAACAGCTGTTCCTCATCCTTTCTGACGACAGAACAAGAGGAAATGGCCTTCAACTATACCATGAAGGACTCAGATTACCAAGAGATGGAAGGAAGAATTTTCTGACTGTGACTGTTCTTAAACATTATAATGGGCTACCAAGGGGAGTTGAAGCTATCTCCTGAGGTGTTTAAAAATCAGACTGAATTCATCTGGATATAATGTGATCCTAGCTTGAAGGCAGAGAGTTAAAGTAAAAGAGCTTTCAAGGTCTCTTCTATTCTAATGATTCCATGAATGTCAACCCCATTCAATCTGCTGAGAACTGCCTCCAATTATAGGTTTAATAACTGTAACTCAGAATAAAGCTGGAGAGTTTCTAACTTGATGTCTGAATGCAAACAAAAGACCTATTCAGTAATATAGAGCTTGAGAGTTGTATTTGAAATTAAATAGGAAAAACAAGTGAACTAATTACAGCTAATAACCCAAGGACTGGCATATAATATTTCTAATGTTTTCTCCTTTATCTAAACTATACAAAATTAAATTGATCCAGTAATGTCACTTGCTCAAAATGGAGCTAAGACTGCAATTAGTAAACAGTTAATAAAAAATAATAGCAAATATATATGTTAAAAGTCTGTACATTAAAGCTCATTCTTTTTACTCATACTGTAATTCCTCATTCCTTATTCAAATTTCATTTATTCTCTACTGTCATCCCAAATGGAAATAGCTTTAGAGTTGGTTCTGATTATAATTATACATTTTTAAATAACAAAATATATGCAAAAAAATCCCCACAAAGTAAAAAAAGAAATTCAATCCACAATTCCAGACATACACTATTAAGATTTAATTTTCTCCCTCTACATATTTTCTATCTAAAGATATACTTTGAAAAAACTGGCACTCTATTCCTCCTTTTGGTAACTCACATTTCTCTTCTTAACATGTCATTAACATTTTCCATGGTACAAGCACATGTGTATATGACTGCCTTTTGCTCATATTAATATCCTATTGTGTATTAAATTTATTTCAGACCTATCTACCATAGCCTCTAAGGGAATTCTCAGCATCTATTTTGTGCTGCTCATCCCCTTAGCTCTCCCATGCATACACAGTCTGAAACAATGATGGGGAAGAAATGATTGGAACATGGATGGACACTGATATAAGAGTATCAGAGGCCACCCAGAAAACTGAACTGTGTCCAGGCCTAACACAACAGTCCCCACTCTAATGATTCTCTAGTTTCTATGTCTTCAGTTACCTAACTTAGTATGTTCACAACCTATTTCCAATTTCTCTAAAGACTCTTGATCAGTACCACTGCTTTATGAAAGCTGGAGACGTAAGTCCTTTGCTGATTTTCCACTGTACTAAGGCTCTAGAGAGAGAACACTTAAGAAAGTACTGCATGGCCAAAACCATGATATATTTATAGCTCCTTAAAATGGCCACTTTCTCCTGTGATAGAAAATAAAACCATTTGAGAAATTTGGGAAATAGATAAAGCTACTAATCTAATATCTGGAAATAGATAAAGCTACTAATCTAATCTAATAATCAAGAGCCTAGAATTCTCTGGAGCAGGCTAACTTTCCTCTGCTTGAGGGGGAGGAGGGCACCCCAATGACACATATCTTCAACCCCTGAGGAAAATATGTGACCCAGTATTTACACAAAAAGAAGAGCCGGAACGTAATAAGACTGGTGATGAGAGATATGGTTGTGCTTTTGATCAAATGGGGAACCTTTTGCCACAATAATGCAAAAGCACTTTCTGGGTAGTTCAAAAACAGCAAATCAAGCATCTGTGGGCTACATGTTGTATACACCCCTCCCCCACTGTCTTACAGCACAGGGTGCATTTGTCTCCACTGTCTCATCTTTGTTCCCTGCTGCTTTCCAGTGTATGGCAGTGTGTTGAATACTGATGAGATAATACCTCTTTCAACCTCTGGCAGACATTTTAAAGCAATTTGTTCAAGTACCAAGTACCCAGTCTGCATTTTTGTGAGCAATTTGTGGATCAAATTTCCTATCATCCTGAGGGTATTCTGAGTTTTAAATACAATGGCTTGTCACAACCATAGGACATCTCCTTTAATTTATTTTGTATGTAAAATAGAAAAGCATATCCAAACTATAGATATAGACTCCAAAACGTGATTTCTAGCACAGATATATGATAGTGATTCATACTAACATGATTTTAAGGAGATAAGGAAGATCAAAATTAACTTATTTTTCCATTTGGTTTCTTAATATTTACAATTTTTTTGGTCCCATTTTTATGTAATTGGAGATAAGTATTAATTCAGAGATAAAAGAAAAAAAGATACTTTGTTAACTGAGAGCCAAATATAACCAAGTCTTAGGTGTTAAGTTTACATATCCTGCATTACTCGAATGTGTAGAAACATAATTTCATCTAGTCAACATCCTTTTCACAAACATACACTGACAGTAGTAAACCCTTCACATTTTTAATGTACTCTCACATTTACTCACCAATGTCCCCATAAAACAATCTTAGGGGTTGTCCTGAAAAGACTCTAAGTTAGCAAATTGTTCTTATGTTTTAGAGCTACTGGTTTGAATGAAAGATAAAAAATCATCTACTGGATATAATGGATGTAATGATAATATTCATTATTATATACATTCCATAAAACTCTTTCAGATGTCACCATGTATATATGTACAGACACATGCATATGATAATGTCTCCGTAGACATACCAATGTTCACAACATACATTTTATTTCCTTCAAACATCTTTTACATAACAGAGTAATAAAAAAAATACCTCTGGAGCAGCCTAGATTATGAATGTTATATTTGAAAAAATGCATAGAGAAGAAAAGTGACTTTTTTCATTGTTTAAAAACTAAGAGGCAAAATCAGGAAAATAATATATTCCAAAGGTCTTATCTTGCATCTTTTTAAAATGTCAGTAGTATGAATTTTCAGTGAGCAAAATAAGTCTCTATCAGGAGCCAAAGTGCACAGCATCTGAAATAGTTACCATTTGTGTAGACATTCCAATAAGAAACCAATTGTGCATACTGACACTTCATGTCTCTTTTATATTCATTATTAATCCTATAATTTGAAATAAATCTCAAATACCAACATCCTAAATTTTGATTAATATTAATGGATTCTGATTCTCACTGCCTGATTACCACTTACTGTTTGTTAGTGTGCTGGTGCCACCAAGTACTAATGACCAGAAAGTGTTAATGTACTACTATAATGTACAGTAATAACCAATAGTTTGGTGTAATCATATTAAGTAAAGGGTTTATTCTAAATACAGGCTAGTCTACATATATTATAAGCTTACAAATCATTAACATAAAGCTATAGCAATATAAAGAGCTCAGTATTTTTATAATACAAGAATATTAGCACACACCGTCCTTGAATATCATTCCAATCTCTCAGAAGCCTTTCATTTTCCTTCTGCAGGTGCTCATTTTTGGCTTGGTTTTCCGCAATGGTGTCCAGGCAATCACAAATAAGTTTCCTAATGACCTCAGCTGGACTTGCAACTTTCTCTAGATTGAAGGAACCAAGTCTAAACTAGAACACAAGGAAAACATTATTAGTTTGGGGAGAAGATCAAAATCAAGCAACGCAGTTTTAAATATACATCATTTCTTCTGAGGGGGAAGAAAGTGTAAGATTCAAATACAGTGCATTTATCAAATATAAATATAGTGAAGAAAAACTGGCCAATTTCCTACCTTCTTACTGAAATTTATCATAAAAAACAACATATAACCCAAGAATAACTTGTATAAGTGGTAAATCACTCTCCCACCTCCTACTAGAAAACAAATGAGTACATATAAGCATACAACCATTTGTTTGCTACAACTTAATGTAAGTCCCTACTCGAAGTAAGAAAAGGAATTGTACACAGAGACTTATACTGTAGTTTCTGTTAATAGCAATGATAACAGAGTAACTGACATAATCTATTTCTAAATAAAGAGCAAAATTTTAGTAATAGTTAAGAGACATGCAGGGTTTCAGGAAAACTGATAAACCCAGTACTTACTTATGTATCAAAAACCAATAATGTGTTACTATAAATTACAAACAATAATATCAAATGTCAAGTTTGTGTATTTCTTCATAAAGGTAAGACTTGTGAAGATATATTCTCTACTGAAAGGCACATAATAAAATAGTATTAATACAATTTCATTATATATATATGGAATTTAGGAGGGAAAACAGCTTCTTCTCATTTGGTAGATAAAGATCCTGAAATATAGTGATTTAATCAGAAATATTCTTACTAGTAAAATTAAAATTATTGTAACAACTAAAATAAGATTTTAAAAATAATAATTACTATATAGTTACTATGCCCTGAAGCTGAAATTTAACTCAAGCATAACACAAATACAAACTCCTCTAATCATCACCAAAACAAAACTATTATGGTCCACATTACAGATTAGTAAACTGAGGTTCAGAGCAGTAATCTAATATACTGAAGGAATAAAGTCACAATCATACTATGCAATGCTGTTATGCTGTTTCCTGACATTAAAAGATATCCTAACTAACAAACTAGTAAGAGCAAGAATTAGGTTCAGAAACCACACATAACTCTGAAGAGAGATTCTAACGGGATGGAGTTTGGGGCAGAAGTGGGAATGAAACTGAGGGTTTTTAGTTGTTTTTGGTATTTTTTGGGTTCCTAGATCAGTAATTTCTACTATGACACTCATCTATAGGAACGTTTCTAAAATGTCTCGCTTTTCAAAAGATTGTTTCTATAAACGTGTTATATTCAAACTGAGAAGTATTTAACAGTGATTGATAATTCTGAGAAAAAAATCCTTATTATTCAATGTACAAATAAAGATGCAAGTCAGTAAAGTGAATATCCAATATTTATAATAGGTAGCATTTTATAAGACATTTCAGTTAATTTATATGATTCAGGAATATTTAGGGCCATTTAGGAATTTTTAGGATCATTTAGAAATAATTTAGGAACATTCAGGTGTTTAACTCCACAAAGTAAACTGTTATGGATAAATTGTGCTTACTAATTTGCTTTCAATTTTCAGATAGAAAGCATAAATAGATGTCTTAATACCATAGAAAATCTGCCAGAAGGCTTAAATACTGATAATTCCTAGTTGTTGAAAAGCATTCATTTATAGTCACTTAAAATGTAAAGAAAAACAAAGAATATTAATATTCTTCAGTATTATACTACATTTGAAAGGACTAAGTAGTACTGTGGTAGCTACAAAAAAAAAAAAAGTGTGTATGTATTTGTATGTGTTTTTGAGACCCAAGCAGATCAGACACATCTGCTTAATTCTTCAATTTGTTTCATCTCACCTTTTCCTGTTTCCTAACAAAAGAAGGTAAGTCAGATTAAGAAAAACTCTTTATTTCAATGAGTACAGGCAGTTGTAATAGGCTTATATATGTAAGCAAAATTAAGCAATTGAAGTAATGTTTACCAAAAGAGACCTAGAAAAGGTTAAGAATTTTTATTTATTCAGTTGAAATTATTTCACACTATTTGTCACATCTGATTTATTTATTTCTCATACACTTAGAATCAAATGGCCTGAAAACATTTGCAGTTTTTGCATATGAGTCCTTTTATAAGCAGAGGAATTTAAATTAAACAGTTTTATGTGTGTGAAGCATACATAAATTGAAATTAGATTTGAGGGCAAAAAAAGAAAATAAATTTTAGCATTTACTTTTTGAAGCATCTGCTAGTATAAACAAACCTTAAAAAATAAAGATAAAGATAACCTATAGAATATAACTTTTTGAGTTGATACAAAACAGAAGAAAAGTTAAGCTTACTGTTAGGTAATAGATTACATTATCAGTAAAGCATAAACCCACAAACTAACTCTGTATTTCCTCATTATCAAAATTGTCAGCTAGCTTTGACTAAGATGGACATTTTTAGAAGGGGAGAGTTTTTCATCATTTGAAAGTTTCAACAATGACAAAGGGATAATGAATTCATGCCACACGTTGATCCTGAATAAAGTAATTGGTAAAATACAAATGCACAAATAAACACAGGCCCAACCCCCTAATCTTCTATCTTAGAGAAGGAAGAAGGGACAAATTCTAAATGACTAATAACAAGCAACTTCTTTCAAAATACCATTTACGCTTATATATTCAAATTCCAAAAGAGAACTCTTAAATCTTTTCTTGGCTATTCACTTTAGTATAAACCTAAAATGTCATTTCTTCTTAGGAATAAGTAACTATTTTCTGTTTCTACTTTCTAATTATATTCACTAGTTTTTGGACCTTTAAATGGTGTGAACATGTTATTCTAAACAATGGAAATATACAAGAAGTATCTAGAAATTCAATCCAAGAAGAGAAATGTACTTGAAATATTCAAGTTATTTCTTAGAAGAAAAGTTATATACTCAGAGTTCAGGTTCTTTCCAGTGGCCAGATGAAAGAGAATATATAACATTAGTAAAATATACAAAATAAATACTGTGAATAACTACTAACCAATTCCTGGGGAATCATTTGTGGCTACTGTGAATGTTTCTGGGGAGAGGAGAGTTGTCAAGGTGTGTGTTGATATTCTGCTTAGAATACATCAATTAAAGAATCTGAGCTTTGATACATTATCAAAGTAGTCTAAGTTATCTTGCAGAAGTAATCTTTGCTACTCTCCCAGGAACCAAAATATAAAGCTAAAGGAAAAGGAGGAAAAAAGATACTTGATGTTATTGCTAGGCAAATAAATGATGGTCAGATAGGACCTCATTTCTTTTCAGTATGTGTTTTTAAATTTATTCCTATCAGAGAAAAGTTTAACTGTATCTAGATATATATACAGTAAAAAAGTAAAGCTTGCCCATTATAGTTTATAATACAGAATGTTTTGACTATTTTAGACAAATACATAGTCTCCAAAAACACCTCCTGCAGGTCCAGGCCCTGGACAGTGTATGACCCCTTTTTAATACAGCAGAACTTGCAGGGGCAAGACACATAACAAGTTAGTAAAACAGGTAAAAGACAAATACATAGTTACATATATGTAGCTTTGATAATACAAAGTTGCAAAATCCAGTAATACAGGAAATCAGTCAAGTTAAATAAAAAAGAAGCTGAACTGTATTACTTTGGTCTACTTATGTTAATTATCACTTGCTCATATTTTGGATCAAATATATTTTTACAAAGATTTGTAACATGAACCCTTTGGTTTAGTGGACTGTTGAAATGTTTACTTTGTATTTAAATAAACAACATTACAAATGTACTTCCTAAAGCAGTAACATGTCTAAGTTGACAATTGGTCAGATTTCTCTTCTAAACTCTCTAGAACTTAGAAAAGAATACCAATAAGGACTTCTTCTAAAAAGGTAAGACAGTTATATATACCGTGAGACCACTAATCTCACATTTCCAACTACTTTCTTGTAATTTCTTACAGCTCATTAAAAAAAAAAAATGTTTAAATGTCTGAAGATGATTGTATGATCAAGCAAGCCTCTGCATATATTAGATCCCATAGGTTCTTACAATCAAAATGCAATAATCTAAAAGTGAGAAATATGCTGAACTCAAATTCTAGTGTTGCAAAATTATTAGAATTCTAAGGTCATGCTATATGCTTTCATATATTAAGTATCATCTAAGAAGTCTTATTTTGGTCTTCATAACTGCAAAAATCATTGGTGGACGTTAGAGAATCCCTGACAACAAAAACCCCAAAAGCGTGTGTAGTAAGAAAATCTCAGAAGTTACTTCTACTTTGAATGAGTATAAGTGTTCACTCCACTGCTGTCTTAAACCAGATGATGAGTCTTTTAGTTCATGGGAAATATAGTAAAATCTAGATTTATCTCAGCCTAATTAAGACTTAACATTAACAATGAAAAATTATACCACACATGGTTTTAGAATCAACTGAAAATCTTTTTATAGTAACTGAATTGGGGAGAGCGGTTGAGGGCAGGAGTTGTCTATTATTTGCCTGTTACTTTATTTTTGGTATTAGGTGCTAATACATCGTGCCTTGGATTCCCTGACAGTCTTTTAATCTCATAATATTTATCTAATCACATGTGTGCGGTATGTTTTTCTATCCTCCACTCAGACGTGAAATTGTAATATTTCTTGGCATGGTCTCTTGACCTACTTTTCTTTTTTCTCCATAGTTATAGGGTTATCCACAACCGCAACTTCCATTATTACAGATAAACTGAAAACTGCCAAATGTGTATCTGCAGATGGGGGCCTATCCTAAATCCCAGACTTATATACACAGTTAACTCCCTTTTGGAAGGGTGACAGCAGGATGACCTACACAAACTTCAAACTTCAAATGCCAAAACAGAATTCATTGTCCATCCCTCTCACTACTCAACTAGCTCCTCCCTGCATTTTCCAATAGACATTCACCATTCACTCAACTATACTTGGGTGGTCTCGTGAGTATGGACATCTATCATAGCATTACAGTATTTACTCTTTTTCTTTTTTGTAGTAGGCTAAAAGCTGCAAAGGAATAGCAGCTACATATTACTCAGGTTAGTATCCCCATTCTTATACAGTGAAACACAGAATACTTCAGACTTTTTGGTACTATGTACGAGGCATTGGAGACATTGATGTGAGAAAGGAAAACAATGTCTGCTCTCTTGGAGCTTTTCAATGGAAAGAGTTGGTGGTACACAATGATTATAATTTCACACAGCTGTAGAATCAATGAAGAAAATAAGACAGGTAATGAGGTTGCGACTAGAGGGCAGAATATCTTTAAATACGGAAGTCAGGAAATAAGACCTTGCAAAAACTTAGGGGGAGAACACAGGAGATGGGATGGAAAAGGTACAGGAGGCTAGATCACATAGAGCTTTTTAGGCTGCAGCAAGAAGTTGAGAACTCTAACTAACAAAAAGCCACTGGAAGATTATAGGAAGGATAATGACTACTTAAATACTACACAGCATTTCCTCTAAGACTGCCCCTGATTATCTCAAACTCTTAGTACTCATACTGTGTAATCCTTTCCCCTTGAGTGTGGGTAGGTCTGTGTCTTACTTCTAATAAACGGAATACAGCAAAGGTGACACACATCACTTCAATGATTAATTTATATAAGATTGTAAAAGCTATCTTGCTAAGGGACTCTTTCCTTGTTGGCTTTTATGATGCTAGTAGCCATGCTGGAGAAGCCCATGCAGCAGGAAACCAAGAGTGACAGCTGGCAAATAATCATTTAAAAACCAAGGGAGGCCTCTGACCAACAGCCAGTGTATTAGATGGGTTCTCTATAGACACTGAAACAATAAGACGTTTATACATATAAGAAGAGACTAATTCTAAGTAATTGGCTGACATGATTATGAATGTTGGCAAGTCCAAAATCTGCTGGGTGACCAGCAGGCTGAACGTCTAGGAAGACTCAATGAAATCTGTTGGCAGATTTCCCTCTTGTCCTGGCGAAGTCAGTCTTTTGTGCTATTCAGGCCTTTAACTGATTGACTGTAGCCCTCCCTTATTTGGAGGGCACACTGCTTTATCCTAAGTACACTAATTTAAATGTTAACCTCATCCAAAAACCTCCTCACAGAAACATCCAGAATAATGTTTGACCACACATCTAGGCACCCTAGCCCATCCAAGTTAACACATAAAATTAACCACCACAGCCAGCAAGAAATTGAGGCCCTCAATCCAACAGGTTACAAGGAATTGAATTGTGCTACCATCCATAGGACCTTAAAAACAGACCCTTCAGCTTAAGATGAGACTCCAGCTCTGGCCAAAACCTTAATTGATTGCAGTTTTCATACGTCCTAACAAAGCCTTGCCTGAATTTCTAACCCATGGAAACCATGAGTTAATAAATGTGTATAGCTTCAAGCTGCCAAGTTTGTGATAACCTGTTACTCAACAACACGTAGTACAAATATGCTTTAATATTACCAGTCTAAAAACAAAAGCAAAACAAAACAAAACCTTCTTAATGCCGTATCTCTCTGATTCTAGCTACTGTTCATTTGTTTCTATCACAGCACAGTTTCTCCAAAAATATATGTAGTATCTGTCCTGCTTCCAACAGTTACTACCTACGCATGGGCTGTGAAAGTTTAAATTGACTAGAATTAAAAACGGAGCTTCTCAGTAACACAAGCCACATTTTATTGCTCAATAGCCACATGGGGCTAGTAGTTGCTGTCTTAGATAGCACAGATCTAGAATCTATCATCCCAGAAAGCTCTTTAGCATAGCATCGATCTGTTTCCTCATTTTATTACATCCCATTTTCTCTTTAAATACTCCAATGTATAAAAAGGCTTTTTATAATCTGGCCCATGACTACCTAATTGCAGCTCTCACCATTCCCCTAACTTTGCTATTGCTAGCCACTTGCTTTCTTTGTATACTTGACCAGGTCAATTATTCCCATAGGTAATAGACAGCTTCTCCGAAATGTAATGGTGCTGCTCCGAAATGTCTGTCTACACCCTACTCCCTACAACTTGTGAATATGTTACTTTCTACATGAAAAGAAACTTTGAAAATGTGTTAAGGACACAGACCTGGAGATGAGGAGACTATTGTGGATTATTTGGGTCAGCTCTATCTATTCACATAAATCTTTAAAATCAGAGAACTCCCTTTCTCAGGTACCATCAGAAGGACATGTAATTTGAAAAGAGGCACAGAAAGATGCAAAATTTCTGGCTTTTAAGACAGAAGGACACCATGAACCAAAATGTGGGTGGATCCTAGAAGATGGAAAAAGGTAAGGCAATGGGGTTCTTCTATAGAACTTCCAGAAAGAAATACAGTCCTGAAGACACATGGATTTTAGCTGAGATTACCTGTTTTGGACCTTTAATCTACAGAAACATGGGATAGTGAATTTATGATGTTTAAGCTATTGTTTGTGGTTATGTGTTACCATAGCAATGAAAAATGAATATAGTGTATCAGGGTCTGGTAGGATGAATAATTGCCACCCCGTGACACCCACATCCGAATGCCCAGAATCTGTGAATATTACTTTATATGGAAAATTGCAGATGTGATGAAATCAAGGATCCTGAGATGGGGCTATTATCATGGATTATCCAGGTGGCTCAATGTAATCACCAGGGTGCTAATAAGGGGAAAGTAGGAGATAAGACTGAACAAAGACTGTGATGATAAAAACAGACTCTGGAGTGATGTGGACAAAGGCAAAGGAATGCTGACAGCCTCTGGATGCTAGGGAAAAAAAAAAAAAAAAGGAAACCACAAAGTTTGTGGTACTTTGTTACAACAGTACCAGGAAACTAACAGTCTTTGCATGTTCCTCGAGAATGTTCTTGTACCTGAATTTTATATGGCTTCCTCCTATATTGTATTCAAGTCTCCATTCAATGTTACCTCTAGAGACTTTCTTGACTACCCTAACTATGATATAAGCATTCCAGAATCCTCCAAATAGTCCTACAAAGAAATGCCAACAGTACAGGTATTAAGAAACAATATTTTATAATCTCTACAGCAGTTCTCATCATCTTACATCATTTTATTTATACATGGTTATTGCCTCCTTTCCCCATGCTCACAACAGGGATTCAAAATTTGTTCATTAACTGAGTGAATACTTGGTAACAATGCTGCAAATATTTTTTTGGTTTGGAATATTACTTGTGTAAGTAATGCTCTATAGCATTTACATTTTAATGTATTTAAAATCTAAAATCAGTTTCCTTTGGGGTGCCTAGCTGGCTCAGTTGGTACAGCATGCAACTCTTGACTCTAGGTTGTAGGTTCAAGCCCTACACTGGATAAGTTTACTTAAAAAATAAAATCTTAAAAAAAAAAAAAGTTTCGTATTAAGGTGTTTACAAATCAGAGAAGTAACTATTCACCTATATTTTAATTTTTAATTTCTTTCTTCAAATACATTAGCAATGTTTTCTCACCATTTATTCAGTGATCTATTCTCTCCCTATAGATATAAAATGCCACCATTATTAGAAACTACATATTTACTGGGGCACCTGGGTGGCTCAGTGGGTTAAGCATCCAACCCTTGGCTTTGGCTCAGGTCATGATCTCACAGTTTTGTGAGCTCGATCCCCATGTCAGGCTCTGTGCTGGCAAGTAGATCCTGCTTGGGATTCTCTCTCTCCAGCCCTCCCCCACTCATGCTATCTCTGTCTCTCTCAAAATAAACAAATAAACCTTAAAAAATGTTGAAAAACAGAAAATACATATTTATGTATAGTTAAATGAGTTTCCTATTCAGTCTCATCAGTCACTATTCTTTTACTAGTGATAGAATGCTCTTTTAATTATCATAGCTTTATAATAGGTTTATTAAAGACAGTAAGTTCCATCGCACAATTCCTTTTCAGCATTGTATTGTCTAGTTTGCCAAATATGTCCCAAGAGTTTTGACTGTGAATTTCAGACAAGGCAAAAAACAAACGAAAAAAGCAACTAAAAATTACTAGGAACTTTGCTTCGAATTACATTCATTTTCAAATTATTTTATAAGAAATGAACTTATTTCCAATATGAATTAACAGTGCAATTCCTCCATTTAGGACCATTATGTTTCTCTATCTAATCACTGGTTATTTTTATGTCCTTTGGTTAAGTTTCTCATTGTTTATTTGGGGTTTTATGTTTGTTTGTTTGTTTGTTTTATTTTTAATCAGACTCCCTACACTCCAGCTGATAAGATCATCAAATAATCTATAGGTAAAAATAGAAATTCAACTGCTTACTCAGTCTTATTTTTTACTATTTTTGATACTTTTGTCACATCAAAACAATTATACGGTATATGGGAACCTTAAAATCTCTATCTTAAAAGTTTGTTTTTTTTTTCTTAATGTTTATTTACTCTTGAGAGAGACAGAGACAGAGCATGAGTGTGGGAGGGGAAAAGAGAGAGGGAGACACAGAATCGGAAACAGGTTCCAGGCTCTAAGCCTTCAGCATAGAGCCCGACACGGGCTCGCACTCAGGGACCGTGAGATCATGACCCAAGCCGATGTCAGATGGCCAACCGACTAAGCCACCCAAGCACCCCAGAAATCTCTACTTTAAAATCCCAATACTGAAATTTATTTTCAGTGGGTCCAGCACAAGCAATGGTGATTGCTGTATGCAAAATAATGACTTCTCCTATAGAAGATTTTATATATCTAAGCACTGATCATGAAGGATTTTGCAAATGAACCACAACAGAAAGAGCACGTAAGGGCACAAAAACCTCCGTTCTCTTAAGTCAGTAAGAATTTGATTTGTCTTCTAAAAACAAGTGATTACTTTTACCCAGTAGCATTCCAGAGCGACTACTGACAGAGAAAAATCTCACTGGGGCTGGGATCACTGCTGTCGCTTTGCTTTCGAGACCTCACAAAAACAGTAAGCAAGAGAACACTGGACAAAACTTAACGATAAAATATCATGCTATGGGACACTTCGGAAATGTAACTGTTAATAAACCATAGTATAAAATGTCATAGATCATTTATTTCTGAACTTAAATCAGTTTATCCTGTTAAGGAACAATTGTTCAGGTCTCTCATAACATTCTCCAGGAAAATTAAAACAGTAGAATCTTATATATTTTTTTCTGATTATAAAATTCTGGCCTTTTGTCGTTTAAAAATTTCAGAAACTTAAGGTCAACCAACCCTCCCTATCCTGCCCCCAAAGCACTGAACTATAGTTTTTTGATGAAATAGTATGACTGGTTAAAAGTCATTATATTGACATCGGAAACTTTTTAGACACAAAATATTTTCATAAAAACTTATCGTGTTAACTATAACTCCAATATCCTTAAAATCAATTATCATAAACTAATATACTCAAACTAGTGATCCTTAAAAAAATCACAGAAGTATCAAGTATCTTTAAATTCTCAATTTAAATAAAATGATACAATATGACATAAAAGACAAAATACACTCATTTTTCTGTATGGTTTATAAATTTATTTCAAACTATTTTTAAAGTTCAATAATTATCTTTTTAAACCATGGATTAAAAGTTCTTCTGCAACATTTTTTTCATTCAAAAATATTTACTAAGAATCCTAAAAAAACTTTACTTATAGTAATTCAATGGCAGATCTCTAGCAAATAAATTTCTATCCAAAATATTTATATAGAAAAGTAATAATATTTGCTTTGATCTATTCCCTTATACATCTAGAGACAAGATAAAAACAAATTATTGGGCTAAATAACATTTTTAAATTTTCAAGGTTTTTTTTTAAGTGAATAATCAATAGGAAAGCAGCCTATAGGGTGTAAAAATTATTATCTTTTGTACTTGAGAAGTGAAGGGCACAATGGATGGGAACACAATATTTAACTGAATTTTCTTGCAAAGAAAAATGTAATTAAGAATTAACATTAAGGTAGTTCCAATTCAGGTAATGGCAAAGTAAGTTGTATGAGACTAACCCTCCTGGAGGGTTTAACTTTGAACCCAAAACCAAAAAACAAAACCTATCAAGGGATCGGAGAATGACTGAAAGCAGACAGCAACCAGAAGGTACTCCAACAAGGTAAGACCTATGTTTCCTTGGGGTCCTCACAGGGCACTCTCTCCTGTAGTAGAGCTCATATAAAACAAGAAGAAACCATAACACTGACTTGAGGTATCAAAGAATAAAATTCATATAACACACACACACATACACATACACACACACACATACAAATAAATAGATGGAAAATAAGAGAAAATATAAGAAAATTAGAGGAAAAGTACAGTACAGGATCAGTTAAAATCCACATAATAGAGTTAGCCAAAAGAGAAAACAAAACAGAAAAAGAATTTAAAAAGCAGAAGAAATATATGAACTGAAATATTTAGATTTCCAGATAGAAAGTTCACTAAGGCCCCAATACACTGGATTTTTTAAAAAGACTCATATCAAGATGTAACATTAAATTTTGGAACATTTGGGACAAAAAGAGAATACTAAAAGATTCCAGAGCAATAAAAAAAGTTACATGTGAATGATCAGGAAGTGAAATGGCACTGGATTTCTATAGCAATGCTGGATACCAAAAATCAACATTTTTATGTCTTCCAAATAATAAAGAAATATTCAGAGAATATGTTCCATCAATGTGATGAAATAAACCAAATTATATCAAAACATTTTTTAATAATAATAAGTGACATTTATTGAGTACTTAGTATGTTACAGACATTATATCAGTTAACAGAAAAGTCTGTCTGGGGCCAATAGTAATAAATTCAGATTTTGAGCTTGGCTCTAAGACTAAAAGAGCATAAGAAATATATGAAGTATATAGTCAGTAAATTTCTATAGAATCCTATGGGAAAACTTGAAATTCAATGAAATATTCTTTCGTTAGTTTCTACTATGTCTATGTATAAGGCAATCTACGTTATACAAAGATAAGCCGAAAAGATTATCTGCTTTACATAAATGTAAAGAGAGTAGTATTTTTTAAATTTTTTATATGTTTTTATTTACTTTCAAGAGAGACAGAAACAGCACAAGTAGGGGAGGGGCAGAGAGAGGGGGAGGCACAGAATCTGAAGCAGGCTCTAGGCTCTGTGCTGACAGAGGGGCTTGAGCTCATGAACCATGAGATCATGACCTGAGCCATAAGTTGGACGCTTAACCAAATGAGCCACTGAGGCGCCCTGAGAATAGTAGTATTGTATAAGACCTACAATGTTAATAGATTAATTTCAGAAAACTCTAGGGTCATCTGGGTGGCTCAGCTGGTGGAGAGTCAGACTCTTGATTTCGGTTCTGGTCACGACCTCAGTCATGAGACTGAACCCCACTGCAGGCTCCACACCAAGCATGGAGCCTGCTTAAGATTCTCCCTCTCTCTCCTTCTGCCCCTCTCCCCGCTTCATTCTCTCTCTCTCTCTCTCAAATAAAATTAATTAATTAATTAAAGGGGTACCTGGGTGGCTCAGTCGGTTAAGCATTTGACACTTGGTTTCAGCTCAGGTCATGATCTCAAGGTTTAGGGAGTTCAAGCCCCGCACTGGGCTCTGTGCTGACAGTGCAGAGCCTGCCTGGGATTCTCTTCCTCTCCCTCTCTCTGCCCCTCCCCCATTCATGTTGTCTCTGTCTCTCTCAAAATAAATGAATGAACTTAAAAAAATTAATTTATTATAAAAAGAAAAATCTATATAAACCATCATACTCAACCATGAATTTTGAGCTTTTAAAAGCTCAAGGTAAAAATGTAGCCAGACAAAAATTGTGAAATACTGCAGTACTAAAATTAGTTTCAATGAAATAATGTCGCTATTGCATGAAATACCAAATGTTTTGTGGTAACTATGTAAATAAGTCATGTTACATAGAATAGCACCTTGCTGTTAAGCAAATATTAAAAGCAGAAACCTAGTTTTAGTTAAATCCAAAAGAAATCAGTTGTTTTGGCATACTGTTGTTGCATTTCTGTGACCTACTTCTTATAAAGCAGCTCTCAAATGAGAATACTTACTCATTGCCAAAAATGTCCAAATGGTATAGCAGTTACTGTATTGTGACAATATAATAATTTCAATTTATTCCATGGGGTGCTAAGGGATAAATCCCTAAAACTAAAGTGAGGGTGCAGTGGAAGAAAGGGTAGCAATCTGAAAACAGAGTATACAGTGAGATACAGAGTTATATGAAGAGTTATAGCCATGGGGAAATAATGTCAGATGCAAAATGAGTATTTCATACTTTTAAAAGGATAATTTTTCTCTGACTGTATGACTCAAAAGGTCAGATCAAAGACGTATGTTCAACTATGAGAAATGTTTTGCCACTGTCAAGGTTATAATTTATTAAGGGAGAAAAAAGCATTCCCCTTAATAGTTCAGAAAACTGTAGAATGTAGACTCTTTAAAAATTACAATGATTTTATAAATCAGTGTTTGGCTATAAACTGAAGAAGGAGGCCACAATGCCTGGTGTGCCTGTCACACACAGAGCTCCTTTTGGGAAAGGTAGCTCCAAAGAGTTTATTTAATTTTTAAACAGGTGGGTGAGCTTCAAGTTTATGGCAGTCTTTTATAAATTCATGCTTTGGATAAACTCAAATTTGCTACCCAAGCATTACTAACTGGAGCAAGGCACAAGCCAAAAAAAAGAAAAAATTACATAAGGATTGATTATGAGGATGGCTTTTGAAATAAACTCTTCCCAAAGGGATTCTGTGTATTAAAGGACAGTAAATGTCATATTCCATGTCCCCTTAGAATTATAAAAGTGGTGATTTTAAGCAAGCAAAACAAAGACATTCCCATGAGGTTAGGTTGCTTTCCTAAACTGGACAGAGCTAAGATTTCAGTTCATCATACAGCAGTCACAGGAGCTAGAAACCAGGCATTACTGAGTGGCCAAAAGAGGTGGTTTTCCAATCTGTACCTACCTTCCCCTTAACCCAATACTCTCATTTCTATGGGTATTCCTAACATACCTCTGTCCTCAAATCTGTATACACTTCCTCTTACTGATCTTAAGAAAACTGACCAATTTGGCTCTACAATCTAGAAATATTTTCCGCAGTTGAGTATCTATTAGACTGGCTACCTCAAAAACAAATTATTTAACGTATGTTTAACTGAGATTTTCATTTTTAACAACTATAGATCTTAGCAACATCTGTGCTTAATGAGCATAAATTCAAAGTCTACTTTAAATTCTGAGGTTGTCAATGTAACAATTAAATTGGCTGTAAGAGTCAATACCTAGACCTAAATGTCTATGGAAGACTGACAATCAGATTTAAATTCTGATTGTTCTTCATCCATGTCTTTCTTCCTATGCATATCTTCCTCTTAGCTAAAGCTAAAAATAGGAAGAAAAATAGAATATGTTCTAAAATACCCTAAAAATTTCAGATTTCCTTCCATATTTTATCCACATTCTTTGTACTTAAATGGAAAACAAGATATACATGAGATAAATACTATAGTCTAGATGAAGTTCCCTTACCAACAAGCAGTGACTAATCTTTGAACTTCAAAATCTTGGGACAATGCTACTGCCCAATCTATCTATCCTAGTTCATAGGTATTATATAGATGGTATTTAAGAAGATAAACTACCATATAGCCTCAAGGAACCGTTCTTTCTTATAATTTAATTCAACCAACGTTTTTGAGGAACTTTTCATGAAATACTAATACACACATCAAAGCAACAAAGAGGAATAAAGCAATGTCCACCTCTGCAAAGAGATTTATACGCAGGAGACTTATAGGATATACCCATTATTTATGATGAGAAGTGTTATAAAACTGTGCTCATTAGTATAGTATTCAATATTTTTCACAAGGACATCAATCCCAGGATAAGTATATTTTCAGGCTAATAGTAGCAGCACGAAATATGATCAAAATACCAACATATAGAACCATATTCAGACTCTCAAGACTGACTAAAGCAAGTGTGATGATTCATTGTATGTGTCAACTTTACAGGGTCACTGCATGCCCAGAGAGCCAGTTAGACATTATTTCTGGCTGTGTTTGTGAGAGTGTTTATGGAAGAGATTCGAATTTGAATTGGTGCAATTGAGTAAAACAGATTACTCTAAGCAATCAGTTGAGGGCCAGAATAGAACAAAACGCAGATGAAAGCTGAGTTCACTTTCTGTCTGCCAACTTAAGCTGGGACACAGATCTTTTTCTGTCCCCAGTACTTCTGGTTCTCAAGTCTTCAGACCTGGTCTGGAATCTACACCATCAGCTCTCTGGCCTTCAGCCCTTTGAACTACACCATCAGTTTTGCTGGATCTCCAGACTTCAACGTCAGATAGTGAGACTTCGCAGGCTCCATAATTGTGTAAGCCAATACCTTACAATGTCTCTTTACATATTGACTTTATTTCTCTGGAAAACTCCAATACAGGTAGTATTTCAGTACTTGCAGCTTTACAGAGTCTATGGTTATATCCTAAATTCATTTCCTATATTCTCCCATTATGCCCTGGACATCCTCTGACCAAAAAAAAAAAAAAAAAAAGTTAGGATAAGAACTGCTTCTTTTCAGGCTTTTTGTTCTTTCCACCCCCAGCCCCCACCACGGGTATGGACTGAACATTGCAAATAACAAAAGAAAGAAATACTAGAACAAAATCTAAAAATAAAACCAGAAAGTACTGAAAATAATGACTATAGTTGGAACATATACACAAAACAATTTCTTGCAGACAACTAACATCATCACTATTAACTATCAATGAAAAAAGATCAGCCCAGAATGTTTTGAACCTGTGAGATCAACACAAAAACAAGATCACAAAAAGAATTTGTTCAAAATTTAACGGAGAGCAAGAAAGAGCAATGATGCAAATTTTTCCATTGTTATTGTCTCATCAGTGAGTAACCTAGAGGAACCACCCTGTCTTGGATTAAATACGATTTCTTTCTCATTGCCAACAACAATCTATGATCCTTTTTAACATGAGTAGCAGCTACCTCTATTTCATGCAAAAATACTTTTGTGTGATATTGTGTATGTGTGTATGTGTGTGTGTGTGTGTGTGTGTGTGTGTGTGTTTAATTAGTTCAATATAACATTTCTCAAAAAGAGAACTAAAATATGCAGAAGAAAGGCCATCCTCAAACCCTAACAGGACAATTTAATTACAAAGAACACTATAAACTTTTCCTCCCAGATTTAGATATATTCAATAAGCCCATTTATACTGTCATGTTTTAATCCAACCATAAAGAAATACAATAAAAGTTTCATTAATCATCAACACAGATGAATTAAATACATAATTAAATACATAATTCTCCAATAACCAAAGCCACCATTCTCAAAAACACCTTAAAGACTCACAGTGTAGACACGCCTAGGTAGTTTAGTCAGTTAAGTGTCCCACTCTTGATTTCAGCTCAGGTCATGATCTCAGGTTGCATGAGATCAAGCCCTGTGTTAGTGTCAGGCTTGGTGATGACAGAGCAGATCCTGCTTCGGATTCTCTTCTCACCCCATGCTCACATGCATTCTCTCTCTCTCTCTCTCAAAATAAATACATAAACATTAAAAAAGAAATCACAGTTTAAGATGCTCATTAATGACCAGCAATGGTTAGGATATCTGTTTAGAAAATTTATTAATATTTACTGATGGATGGATACCCACAAACAAAAAGCCTTTCAGTATCTTGGAAAGAAAAGAATTAGAGCCAATTGGAAGCCCTACTTTCCCTCTGTTCTCCAGAACACTGAACATATAACCTTGTCAGGGCAGTACCAATTTTCACACTCCCATGAAAGAATGGAAGGATCAAGACACTGAAAATGTTGAAGGAATTCCACAACTACTATATACCATCATAGTACTACAATGGATTATTTGGAAACCAAAATAACTCTAGTGATTCATTTGTGGTAGAGAATAAAGTTTTAAGATTTTTCAATAGTGCTGAGAGTTGATACTTTCATCTGTATTGCCTTTTGAGCAAGTCTACGGACACATAAAAACTGGTGTGAGGGTACAATAAACACCATTCAAATCAATTTCAAAGAGTGCCTAATATGTGTTAGAAATTGTGTTTGAGTGGGGGGGGGGGGGTGCCTGGGTGGCTCAGTGGACTGACTCTTGATTTAGGCTCAGGTCATGATCTCATGGTTCATAGGATAGAGCCCTGCATCAGGCTCTGCACTGACAGTGTGGAGCCTACTTGGGATTCTCTCTCTGCCCCTCTCCTGCCCTGTCTCTCTCTCTCTCTCTCTCTCTCTCTCCCTCTCACTCTCTCAAAATAAGTAGAAAGAAAGAAAGAAAGAAAGAAAGAAAGAAAGAAAGAAAGAAAGAA
>NW_024412377.1:93458546-93564725 GCF_014898765.1 Herpailurus yagouaroundi
GAAAGAAAGAAAGAAAGAAAGAAAGAAAGAAAGAAAGAAAGAAAGAAGCAATTGTGTTAGAGACTGAGAATGAAAGTATAAACCAAAAATACTTCCTGTCCTTAGGAAATCACAATTTGGCAGAAGGAAATGAAATGTAATCATCCAAATAAAATACAACAATTTTGAAAAGAATTAATGGGAGGAAGTTAGGAAAATTATGAACCGTCATGCTAAGAGCTAAGACCTTCAGCCTTTATTCTCAAGGTCAGGGCTTGAGAATCAACTGTCTTTAGAAGCCGGAAAGGTAAGGTAAAAGAATAAAGCTTATGGGCTGGCAAACTACAGGAAGCATTTCCCTTCTACAGGGGGAGCTACTAGGTAGTAGTAGTAGATTGTTGCCTGGTGGAAATGTGGGCCAGATTACTCAGATTTTTTAATTTTTCAAGAAAGACTAGAAATGTAGATTTTTATATATAAGCTCCTGATTTTGATAGTTAGAAACTCATGTTAAATTTTTTCTAGATGTAAGTGCGAAACATAACATGTCTATAGGCCATATTTGGCCTTCCGCTAAAGACAACAAAGGGGGGCTTCCAATGACTTTTAAGCAAAATATTGTGATTAGATTTGCATTTTAGAAATGTCTCTCTGGCAGTAGATGAGAGTAGGGAGGGCCAGAGAAGGAAGATCACCTATTTGCAAAAAAGATAGTAGACTTAAACCTGAGCCACAGAAAAAGGCACACAGATTCACTTCAGTGATAAGACCTGAGGACTAGGCCACGTGTAAATTGCAGGGAAGGAGCAAGGAAATAGAGGAAAATGAAAATACAAGAGTGTGAGTGGGGGCACACACAGGTCTAATAGAGTGAATTCAAAGAGGGGTTGGAAGGACCTGATGGAAAAACTTAAGCTTAGAACAGAATATTCTTCCTTTTATGAAACCAAAGAAGGAATGACTACAGACATATATGAAGATGGAAAAAACAAACTGAAATAACACATATCTAATAGTCTTCTATTATTTTACAGGTAGGCACTAAGATGACCCTCAAGAATTCCAACCTCCAGAGCACATGCCCTGTATAAACCTCTGCTTTTGCATATGGGTGAGAACTTGTAGATTTAATGAGATATTCATTCCCATTAGGTTAGGTATATGGCAAGGCTGACTTAAAAAAAAGATTATTCTGGTTGAGCCTGATCGAATTAAGTGAGCCCTTAAAATGGATTGAGATCTTCTTCAAGAGCAGGGATTCGACTTGAATGAAATTCCTGTTGTGGGATTTAAGAGGGAGGGTGTCATGAAAATGGCTTCTAGGAGAAAGGACTACCTTTGGCTAAAAGCCAGCAAGGAAATGAATGCTTGCCAACAACCACCACGTGAGCTTGGAGGCGGAATCTGAGCTCCAGGTGAGAACAGAGTCTGGCTGACACTCTGATTCCAGCTTTGTGAGACCCTCAGCAGAGAACTCAGTTGTGTCACAACGACAGTAAACTAATACACTTAGTGAACAGAAAATCATTTTTTGAATGAAACAAGTCATTGTTTTAAGATACAGCTGGTAGAACTTCCATGAATTAGTGTCGGGCTGAATACATTTTCTAGCAACTTTGGTCTCATCAAGTTTTATCCAAGTGTCACATCAGGTACAAAATGATTCACTAGAAAGAGAAATAGCTGCTTGTGTTACATAAAATATTGAGTTCAATACTAAAGGAGGTGGACACTTCCAACTAGGTTTTCAGAGTATACTTCCATGAGAAGACTATACACGAAAGTAGCCGCAAGCAGCAAACACACAAGATGCCAAGTCACTGCTCCCCTGGTAGTCTACAAACATGAAAAATGTTATCAAGTAATTCCTGACAATTTAACACCTTCAGAAAGTTCTAGTCATCATAATTGCTATAAACAGAATATATTCAAGTTTCTCCATTTAGTAAAATAAATACTAAAAATTTCTACTAAAATTCTAAAAACAAAAATCATGTATGCATGCCAAAAGACTAACATATATATCATAAAATTATTTCAGAAAGGAACGCCTGGGTGGCTCAGTGGGTTGAGCGACTTACTTGGGCTCAGGTCATGATCTCGCAGTCTATGAGTTCCAGCCCCACTTCGGGCTCTGTGCTGACAGCTCAGAGACTGGAACCTGCTTCAGATTCTGTGTCTCCCTCTCCCTCTCTGACCCTGCTCCACTCATACTCTGTCTCTGTCTCTCTCTCAAAAGTAAACATTAAAAAAAAAATTAATTATTTAGAAAGCGTTTCAAAAATTATGGTAGAAATAAAAGCTATGAAAGAATAATAGTATTACTGCAGTCCTCTTGGCATTTAATCAGTTAGTCTTTTGAAATCATTCTGTTTACAGTCATACTTGCTTTCTGGTTTCCACAGTAATAAACACACAGCCTGTTTATTTTAAATATTCTATCCCGAAATAAGAAGCTTTTTTTTTTTCTCAAAATCATACTTCACGCTAACCAAGCTCCCAAGCCAAAAAGAACACAGGAGACCAAATGTGTAAAAGACAAGTAAGCTCCAGAATGAACATTATCCAGTCTTTAGACTTAGAGAAGAAAAATGTCAAACTCCAGCTGTTCTAACTTAATAGGAGAGCCCAGATTGGCCTAGTCTTCTCTCTTGAGGGAGACAAGCAGTCCATGACATAATGTGTCCGTTTTGTTCATTTTACGTTAGCAAGCACTGCATTGGCTTCATGTTTCATCTCTTGTCAACTTTCAACTCTCTTTCCCTAAAGAGAACAAAGAAAGTTCTCTTTACATTAAAATAAACGTCTATTCCAAATCAAGGGATATAAGAAAATCAACCGCTGAGAAAACACAATTGAAAATTTAGAGTTGTCTCCAAATAAATACATTCAAGGAGGTATTCTTTGTATGGTATGCTATATCCAATCAGCATATATTCTAAACAGAACAAAAGCACTTCCCTTTAAATCTGGAAAAAAAATTTATGAAGTCATACACAATTTTAAAAAGGAAATAAACTATGAAAAAATAACTTTTTCAAGAAATAAAATAAATCTGAAACATATTCCTTTTAAAATAAAAGCATAAAAGAGATGGAAAATGAGAATGGGGAAAATATTAAAAACAATTTTTGTTCAACAAACTTCAACTCTAACTCTTAACAATCCAACACATCAAATAATCACCACCATCAACCACCACCCCCCCTTAAATTCAACCCTCCTGGCCCTCTCACCCACCCCTGCTCCAAGATGGACTGACAGTCTCTAAGTCCACTCTATGTGGTCATCCTGGATCTCCCTGTGGCAACATCGTAAGGATTCTCTTGGTTGTACCCGTCTGTTGTTGTTGTTGTTGGTGGTGGTGGTGGTATTTTAAGGAATCAACTTCTTCCAAATTCTTCTTAATGTTATTTTGATCTCTTCCCATGAATCACCAATATTCTTTTTTTTTTTTAATGCTTCTTTATTTTCAGAGAGAGAGAGAGAGAGAGAGAGAGAGAGAGAGAGAGAGATTGCATGTGGGGAAGGGGCAAAGAGAGACACAGAGAGAGAGAGAATCCCAAGCAGGCTCCACACTGTCCGTGCAGAGCTTGACGCAGGGCTCAAACCCATGAACCATGAGATCATGATCTGAGCCAAGACCAAGAGTCAGATGCCCAACTGACTGAGCCACCCAGGCGCCCCCATACACCCTATTCCTTACATCACATAGCATGAGATAAAAGCTTGCCTCATCAATTTTCAATCATTGCTAAAATACACATTTAAAACTAGGCTAACTCTTCAGCTTCAAGTTATGATCTGCAATGTTTGAGCTGGTGTTTAATTCTAAATATTTCATAATCTTTAATTTTCTTCTTTGGCCCATTAATTTTCTTATATGTGTGTGTTTTACATTTGTGGGAGCAACAATCTTTTTGTAATTAAGTGTTATAGAAATATTGAATTCTGTTTATTCTCCAGTTGAGCAGTCTTTTGTGGCCTAGTATATAAATATTGTCATGTTTTAGTATGCTTGAAAAAAATGTATATTCTCTAATTGTTAAAGGAATATCTTTATGTATCTATCCATCTACCAATCCATCCATCCATCCAAGTAACCTTGTTAAAATATACTGTTCAGGGGCGCCTGGGTGGCTCAGTCGGTTAGGCGGCCGACTTCGGCTCAGGTCATGATCTCGCGGTCTGTGAGTTCAAGCCCCGCGTCAGGCTCTGTGCTGACAGCTCAGAGCCTGGAGCCTGCTTCATATTCTGTGTCTCCCTCTCTCTCTGATCCTCCCCTGTTCATGCTCTGTCTCTCCCTGTCTCAAAAATAAATAAACGTTAAAAAAAAAAAATAAAAAAAATAAAATATTATAAAAAATTTTTTTTTTTTTTTTTTTTTTTTTTTTGCTGCTTTCTTATCTGCTTAATATATTGGTTTTTGAGACATGTGTTTTTAAGTTTCAATATGATTTTGGATTTTTAAATTTCAGTGTGTAATTGAGCCAAGTTTTGCTTTATATATTTTGAGGTTATGTTGTCAGTTGAGTACATGCTGTCAGAATTACATCTTTCAGTAACATCATTTGGTCTTCCCTATTCCTAGTAACAGTTAGTGCCTTTAAGTGTTATTTTTTGTATGATAATAGAATTCCCTCACAAGTTATATTTTGATTAATATTTTTCTCATGTATTATTTCCCTTTCTTTCAACCTTTATGATCCTTATGTTCTAGATGTATTTCTTATATACAACATGAAGTTATATTTTGCATTTTATAGAATCTAGAATCTTTCAACAGAAAAGCTTATATTAACATAATTGATTTACTGACTTATTTCTACCATCTTATGGTTTCCTATTTTCTATGTATTTTTCCTTTGCTCCATTTTATTATGTTTCATATTCATTTACAATCTGCTTAATCACTTAAAATATACTTATTTCATATGAAATGTTTCATTACATATTTCATATTTCATTACATTTTTCATTACATTTCATTACATATTTCTTTACATTTTTTACATTATTTTATGTTTTGTGGCAATAATCCTTTTTATTGTGTTTGCTAACTATATCACGTTATTCACATTAGATATTTCATATAGTTGCCATTTTTTTCATTTTGAACTTGCCTTCAGAGGGGACACTCTTCCCATAAGATGCCCATCAGTGTGAGCTTTGCATTTGTTTCTAAATAACGTAGCATTTGCTTCTGCAAGAGTTTCAGAAATTAGAGCAGTCTCTTGGCTTGAGATCCCTCTGCTATGGGGACAATATGTAATTCTGACTCCATTCAGAGCCTCCTTCCCCTCTCATTCCCTAACCCTAATATCCTATCACCACGTAGCCATTAAACTCAAGCCCAAAAAACTTATAAACAGGCCAAATGACCTCTCTGACCAATGCAACATAACTCGGGCTTTGAGTTATCCTTTTATCTGTACCCTGGAGATTTCCCCCTTCTTTCCTTGCCTCAAAATTTCTATGTACCTGGAATGGAATAATCACGTCACAAGTCAGTCCCAGAAATCCATAGAACACTGTTGTAAACATTCACTTTACTTCCGTGAATATCATCAGTATTTATTGAGTGCTCGCTTAGCACAAACATGAATGACAAAAAAGTCACGTTCCCTGTGGACTTGAGTTTACAAAAGGCCTGAGGATTATTCATCAAGGTCCTCAGGATTTGAGCATGCTCTAATAGCACTATACCAGTTTTCTATCCAAGATGTAAAATCTTGTAATTCCATAGTATCTTTTTAATAATAATTTTAAGTTAAATCTAGTATAAGTCAATTAGGTCTAGGGGTTACCCTAATCCAGACATATTTATCACCACAAGAATTACTAAGAAATTTTTCAGAAAGAATATCTCCTTACAGAAACTAATTTTACTCTTATAGGTTATGTTTATTTAGATAAAAAGGTTATTTCATTATGCCTGGGATCAGGAAAATTTTGCATTTGTTTTCATTTTGAATTAAAAACTGATAACTAATGCTGCACGTTTGTTCAAAGCTGTCAAGCTCCAGGATGCTATTTTATAATGGGATTATCTCAAATCCTTACCTACTCAGACAATAATTTACCATTTCACATTATGTGGAGACTTGAGAGAAAAGACATTTTAATTATTTAAAATAAAATAAAATAGGGGCGCCTGGGTGGCGCAGTCGGTTAAGCGTCCGACTTCAGCCAGGTCACGATCTCGCGGTCCGCGAGTTCGAGCCCCACGTCGGGCTCTGGGCTGATGGCTTAGAGCCTGGAGCCTGTTTCCGATTCTGTGTCTCCCTCTCTCTCTGCCCCTCCCCCGTTCATGCTCTGTCTCTCTCTGTCCCAAAAATAAATAAACGTTGAAAAAAAAAATTTAAAATAAAATAAAATAAAATAAAATAAACATACCAAATGAAACAAAATCATAACTTATGCCATCCACAAAACAATTTCATATTCCTAACTGGTTTTTATATTGTACTCCCAATAATTTCTTAAAGTCTTTAACAAAATGAAATCAATGTGATTCATAGAGGCATTCTTATTTAACCTAAGTATGAAAGATTGAATTTTTTTTTACCTGAAGATACTTTCATGCATTGTGTTACATACCCAAAATATATCCCAAATTGTGAAATTGCTAAAATTTCCTGTTTTAGATCTTAATAATGTCTAAAGAGTAATGGTTTTCAACTTTTTAAATTAGGATGGTTTATTGAAATATTATTCTGTAACACATGTAACTATGTGAAATTCACTTATAGGCTGTGCTGATGTAATAAATTATTATATATTCTATTTTAAATTTCATAGTGATTTAGATAGTACAAAGCTGAAAGTTGTTTTCTATTTAGTAGACTGTTATATAGACAGCAGACATCACTGTGGTGGATCAGACTTCTTAATAAACCAAATTTCATTCTAAAAACTATGTTATTTTTAAGAAATTATCCTTTAAGTTGACAACCAATAATTTTTTTCATTTTTGTTTTTGTTCTGTTTTGTGTAAGGACCTTAATGTGCTCTCTTATAGCATTTCTTTAAAAATTCCATACAGAAAATCTTTGATATGCTGGCTAGATTTTCTAAGACCTTAGGAAATCTGCACATTTACAAAAACATAAACTATTCTACCAGCTCCTAGCATTTTCAAAGCCATATTGCTCTCAGGAGACATGTTTCTAATGTGTTTTGCTACAAGTCAAGAGCATTTTCAATATTCACTAAAATTTTCCTTCTCAATTGGTGACTATTTCTCCACAAAGACACAATGTTTTGAATATTTCAAAGGTTACTGTAGTGACAGCACAGTACGAAAGCTTATATGTGGATAAATAGGCAACACTCCCACCTAAGAATCTGTGGTTCAAAATTAAAATTCATAACCACATAAATTTACAGATCATTTCATGTCATAGACACAGGAATTGCTCATAATTTGGATATTAAATCCACGATTTAAATTTTTATATTTGGTCTTCTCCATGAATTAATCTAAACTATAATGCTTTACTTTGCTTTACACTACTCTGTTAACAGACATACAAGTAGAGAAATGTGTTCATTAAGATAGATGCATTAATGAAGACTGATTCCCAAATGTGGCAAAACTGATGACTAAAGAGATATCAATCAACATTAATAAATCAGTTTGAACAACTATAGGGCAATCTGAAAGAAGGGTACCCTTATTTGAGACATTTCCTCAATCTTATTTATTCAGAATTATTTGTTTGTTTTTTTTTTCAGACCAATAAATAACTGAGAAACCCAATGCCTTAAAAATAAGCTACTGTCAAGAGGACTGACCAGACCTAAGAGACTCCAAAAGAGCAGCAAGGCCTATTTCAAATAGCCACAGATGTCCACCACATGATAGCTAACATGCTGATCATGAGAGACACGATGAAAGTCCTCTGTCTCCATTGTATTTGTCATAAGGTGTGACCAGCCATCTGTTCTTTATTTATGTTTCTAGAAACCCAACAACTTTTGAGATGCATTGACTTGGAAAAAAAACATGTATTAAAAACAAAAAGGAGACAGTTATGAAATGACTCAGTGGCAAAATCTGTGAGACATTTTAGCAGGTATATAATAAAAGTTCATCAAAAGCCTTACAAAATCATCTCTTCCTTCATAAATAAGCAAACCCGCTGAAGAGGCAGGCAGGAACTTACTGAAACTGAACTCTCATAGCCATTATTACAAACCGATTGTCATTAAAATAGAAATCCAAAGATAGGGGAGAAAATAAAATGCAATTTATCAACCAAACAAAGTTAAGAAAGTTCATAAATACCTAGTTACAATAATAAGAACGGGCAGGGTAACCCAACATATGAGGGAATTAGCATCTTCACTGCAGAAAATAAATGAATTTAAATTTTACATATGTATTTGGTTTCAATAGCTACTCAAAAAGACTGAATAAAATTTTAAAGGCATGTGCCAAACCAGAATTTAAGATTAACAGTACCAAACAATTGTTGGTATCAGTAAGTCAAAAGTTTTTGTACCAAATTCACTTCTAATCATAAGTCCAGATTTAAGGACAAGATAGGAAATATATTTTAGCCTATTTATTAAAGTTCTTCATACTCTAACAGACAAGACAAACAAACAAATATGCTGAGTGGAGGTACGACATGAGTAACCTTCATGAGTCTTTTATTAGCACCTATTTTTTTGAGGTTAAAAAAATAGCCAAATACAACTGATTTAAATTAAATTAAGATAATTGAGTATATTAATAAATATTAAGGGATTCCCTGGACTTCTTCAATCAGGTATTGTTTTTATTCTTTTAAAAGTTAAAACTTAGAGTTATGATTTATAATGACAGGTCCTCTTTGAATGTAAAAAATTCTGATAATGCATCTAATAGGAATAAAAAAAACTGAGACTACTATGGTCACACTAGCTATATGCCTGTGTATCAATTTTCACATCTGTAAAATGGGAATGATCATAGTATCAATCTCACATAGTTGTTATTATTATTATATTAGCTTAATATTTGCAAAGCACTTAGAACAGTCTTGGCTCATTAAGCGCCTAAAAAAATGATAAATTATAGAATATCATATAACAAACTTAAAAAGGAATTATTACCAGGTAATCAAATTTAAATTGGTCCTTCTTAAGTGGAAAAGTTTAAAAAAATAAATACATAAAAGAAAAAATAAGTAGGGGTCTGTACCATCTCTTACAGCACAAAGTGATAGCAGTCTATAAACAATCAAAAGATAAGTCATGGAAATACACTAAGAAGAAAAGCAGGAACATCCTAATCAGAAGCAATTGGAACTGACTTCCTTTGTGAAAGCACAATCTGATTAGAATCCTGAAAGAACACTTTCTGAAGTAAGAATAAAGAATTTCACAGAATAATGCAAACAAAGGGAGATCAGTCATCCTATATGGTATAATGGTGACATCTGCTTACGCACGCACGCGCGCACGCGCACACACACACTCACACACACAACCTCACTTTGGAGTATAAAACATTTAAACCTTGGAACAAACAGGTTATTACCATGAATATCTAGCACATTTCAAGGAAAATATTAATAAATGAAGCAGAATTGATGAGACTATTTCCAATTAGACACTGTACCTATGTAATTGTAATAAATAATGGATGCATCAGATGGTGATAAAATATTATCAATATATTTGATCACAAAATTGAAAGCTGACTGCTGTACAATCCCCTGCATAGACTATTTGAACTGTTCCCTCTTTTTGTTCCCTCAAACAATTTAATATTCTCTGACTGATGCAATTCAAATGGCATATCCTATCAATCAAAGTTCTCTTAATAAGGCTTTCAGAAATGTAATTGTTTGATGAATTTAGTTTTTCTTAAATTTCAAAAAAGGATAAAGTTTGTCAGATAAGATTTATTCAGAACTATTTTCATTTCTTTTTATTTTTAATTTTTTATCTCATCATAATGAAAGTGAGAAATATCAGTCAGGGTCTTAAAACTCAGGAACTCTTCTAAGTGTTTACATTTAACAAATTATTGATTTAATATAAATTATATGCATTTACAACCATGGTTAATGTAAAATTTTTGCATTTATGATAATAAACAGAAGCTCCAAAAATATTCATAGCACAATATATATGACATGATGATCTAATTACAGGACTCGAATTTTAAGTGGTAAAGATAAAAGAATATATTTTTTCATCCTATCAGGGTATCTCTGAAACTGCAGGTAAACTCTTACTTAGAAATAACATCAAAAAGCCAAAGTTTGAAGCCTCTCACAAATGTGAATTCTGACAACAAAAATGTTTCAATGAATTGCTCCAGAAAATTTATTATTCTCCATTTTTATTTCAATTTTCTGAGATTTTCTACATTTTCCCCCAAACTGTCATAACTACAAAATCCCCCCCCCCCATATTTCCCATAGAGGAAGATATCAGTAAAATTTAAAAAGTGATTAAACCTTCATGAAAAGGTCAAGGGAGGGCCCTGGTTTTGGTTTCTTCACCTGTCATCACAGCAAAAAGTCTTTTGCATAAACACACTATACCTTGGTCAGGCCATAAATATATTATAATTGCATCTTCACCAAATCTCCTAAATTCAAACATTTCTTCTTTCAGTATGTCCAATTGTTCCTGCCACATGGCAGAACTCTAGAACATTCATGGATGCTTTTTAAATTGCATAAACTAGCACTTTGGGTCAAACACTCCCAAAGCCGTCAAATTTTCTTACACTCTCCAAATACCTTATCTCAGTAACTGACAGTTCTACTAGATTATAAATTCTCAGAGAAAGGGAATTATGTCTTGCAAGCATATCAAAATGTTTGGCAATATAAGCAATAAAATGAATAATCATTATTTTTTCAAATTATAAAATGTGGAAGAATTTTAATAATTTTGAGAGGCTTTAAAACATTTCATTAAATTAAAATTATTTTTTTCATATTTTCCACATAAGCCTCCAATACATTTCTTACTATCTATGTAACAATCTCAAAATCATGTGCTAACAAACATTTCATAAAACTTAAGAAGTTATAGGAATTTAATTTCCAATATATTTCTTCTCTAATTTGTATGGCTGGGGTATAGAACAGCTTAGGTTGATACTCATGTCGTGTCATAGCATGTATCTCTTGAAGAAGTAATTTGGTGAGTAGTGTAAGACAAGAACTATAAAAGGAATTAACAGAACTGTACCAATTAGAAAAAATAGATATTTTGTACTCTTTGCTCAATGTTGTGCGCACAAGATCAGTTCTTTGTGACTATCGTACTTTCTATTTCATAATTAAAGAAAAAAGCAGTTTCCTTTCAGCTAAACTGGGCAACATTCCCTTCTGACTCGTACAATTAAAATTGTTTACAGTTCTCCAGGAAAATATGTAACAGTCTTATGAGGGAAAAAAATTAATATTTATTATGAATCATAAAAGGCAAACATCAAATTGTCTTTGCCGATCCATAAATTACTCCCCCCTTACTTTCCTCTTTTTTCTCAAAAGTCATCATGACTTTACACTATTTGATATTACTATCATCTTTACATGAAATAACTTTTGTGTATATTAGGTGGATTTTATTTATTTTTTAAAATATAGTCAAGATAAGCTCTCTCATGGTTGATAATGATCTTACATTAATTATCAATATAAAATCTTTTTATATTGGTAGTGGAATATAGACAATGATTCTTTCACAATCTAAAAAGAGATCTAATCCCTGTCATAAAATGTCTTATGTGAAGTGGTTGATTTTCTGAATTATATAAAAAGAAAACAAGAATTATTTTTAAATGGAAAAATAACTATTATATCCTCTAATCCATCTGCTATCATATACTTCTTCCTAGCATGGAAGCGTAACAGACCACTACGGAAAATGAGTCCTTTACTTGGTAGAAATCCCATGGCTTCACAAGTTTAAAGTTAATGAATGTAGCCAGCTTTTCTCAAATTGTTTCCAAAAGATAAAATCCCACAGAAGTATTCAGATTTAGGAATTGCTTCCTCATACAAAGAGATAATTATAAAACAGTCATATCCATATTTATAAAAGCTTCCAAAAATGACATTTGAGTAAACAAGCTCTTCACCATGTAATGTACCATCCACCTAAATGCAGATTTTTTTTATGTGGAGAGAGAGAGAGAGACAGAGAGAGAGAGAGCAAGGAGGGAGAGCACAAGCAGGGGAGAAAGGGGCAGAGGGAAAGAGAGAGAGCATGACAAAGGGCTTGATCCCAGGACCCTGGGATCAAGACCCGAGTCGAAATCAAGAGTCAGACATTTAACCAACTGAGCCACCCAGGTTCCCCAAAATGTAGATTCCTGATAAACAGCTAATTGGATGGACAACAAATTTCAAAATAAGGATAGGTGTTTTCAATCACAGTGTATCCAAAGTTTTGAGGTACTGGTTTTGTTTTGATAATTTTTCATTCAGCAAGCAGTGCCTATAATCATACCTTCTTCTTTATCAAATAGACCTATAATCACACTTTCCTATTTATGTTCTTAAATGTTCGCAGCATTGTTTGATGCAATTTAAAAAAAAAAACTTAAATCCATTATTTTTCAAAGTGGGTTTTATAACCTGTTAGAAGCATGTGGCCATGAGCCAAGAAGTAGGCAAAGAAATCCACATAATCAACCCAGCACATCAAGCGAATATTTAACTAAAGCATTTTGAGAGTTGGAAACTTTTCTTAATAAAACAACCACAAGTATAAAAGGGAAGAGAATACCAAAGTCACAGGCATATTTTAGTTCCATCTTTAACCAAAATAATGCATATTGGTAGTTTAAAAATCAAAGCGTTCTACAAGATTCATCATGAAAAAAAGCTCCATCCCACTCCTGCCACCCAGATTCCATCTCACATAAGCAGACCCTTTCACCACTTGAGGCTACTTTTCACAACTTGTCAATTTTAGCCATTCACTACTGATTTCCTTCAGTCTTTCTTCAATCTACTCACCATGCAAGATGTGGATTTAACTCTTTCACCATTCCTTCCTCCAATTCACTTCCTCTGCTTCCATTCACATGTATATATATGAGCAGATTTACGAGACAAGAACTAAAAAAAACTGATTGTAAACTCTGTGTGGGGAGTCATGCAGTATAATATGGAAGTGCAGAGATATCATATTCTTAGATTCTATACCTGCCTATATCTGAGAGTCTTTTTTCTTGATCAGCTCATTCTTGTACTTAGGAATTATAAGGCTGGCTTCTACTATTCTTGCAATCAAACAAGGAAAGGTAGCCTGCTCCCATTGTTAATTATATAGACTTTCATTTAATCCTCATGTTTTTAGTACAGTCCTTCACTTTTTCTTCAGCTGTGTTTGGTTTCTGTAAACCTAGATTTTTTTTCTGGGAACAAAAAGAAAATTAGGCTCATGGCTACCTGGGGGGTCGAAGTCCCTCATTATAATGCCTTAAACAAATCATAGTTTCAACACTGTTCTGTACTGTCACCTTTGGAAGAAACTGGTACCTCCAATTTCTGAGGCTTTCTGCTTAAGAATTAGTCTGGTTTTGTAACAATCTAAAAGAATTAGACTCTTTCTCCATTCCACTTACTGAGTTACAAATCATTTCATTTGTCTTCTACCTTCAAAAATTGTATAGATACTTCTTAGATGCCTCTAGTATTCTTCTTGGGTTTGTGAATTTATACTGGGTTTCAGCCACGTTAACAGAAAGCCTCATATAAAATATTTAAAGCAATAAAAGACACTTCAAAGAAATTCTGCATTTATGCTAGCTAACAGGCCATGCATCGAGTTCATTCCCCTTAGCTAAAAGGGATGGTTGAACGGAAAATTTTGAGAAATGAACATCGTCTCAATAAACAGTCTTTGATTTTCAAAAACTAACAACACTCATATTTGACAAAGGAGCAAAGGCAATACAATAGAGCAAAGATAGTTGATTTAACAAATGGTGTTGAAATAATTGGACATCCACAGCCAAAACAAACAAAACAAAAACAACAACAAAAAGGAATGCAGACACAAACCTTATGGCCTTCAAAAAAAATTAACTCAAAATGGATCGTAGACTAAAATGGAAAACACAAAACTAAAAACTCCTAAAAGATAACATAAGAGAAAACCTACATGATCTTGGGTATGGCAGTGAGTTTTTAAACACAACACCAAAGGCACGATTTACCAAGAAATAACTGATAAGCTGGAGTTCACTAAAATGAAAAACTTCAGGAGCTCTCTTCTATTTGCTAAATGTATACTGCCTGATTCATGAATCCTTAAATAAAACTAATGAGATCTTTAAATTTACCCAGATAATATTAAAAACCTTCTCTGCAAAAGACAATGCTAAGAGAATGAGAAAAGAAGCCACAGACTGGGACAAGATATCTGCAAAAGACCTACCTGATAAAGGACTGTTATCCAAAATATACAAAGAACTCTCAGAACTCAACCTAAGAAAACAAACAACATGATTTAAAAATGAGGCACAACCCTTAACAGACACCTCACCAAAGAAGATACAAAGATGGTAATAGAACATAGGATACGATGATCCACATCATATGTCATCAGGGAAATGCAAAATAAAATAACAAGATACCACAACACACCTACCAGAAAGCCCGAATTCTACAATTACTGACGACACTGTATGCTGACAAGGGTGTGGAGCACCACGAAGTCACTTTTGTTGCTGGTGGGATTGCAAAAGGGTATAGCCACTTTGGAAACAGCTTGGGGACTTCTTATCAAACTAAACATACTCTTAAGATCATAATATCCAGCAACTGAACTCCTTGGTAGTGCAAAGGAGTTGACATTTATCCGTGGGAGTTGAAAACTTGTATCTACACACAAACCTGCAGCTTTATTTATAACTTCCCAAACTTGGAAGCAACAAAGATGTCTTTCAGCAGGTGAATGGACAACTTGTTAAATCCAGAAAACAAAATATTATTTAGCACTAGAAAGATATGACCTATCAAACCATGCAAGACATAGAGAAACCTTAAATGCATATTAGTAAATGAAAACAGCAAATCTAAAATGCTATATCCTGTATGGTTCCAACTATATGGCACTCTGGAAAAGGCAAAACTATGCAGATGGTAAAAAGGACAATGGTTCCCAGGGTTTGAGGCCAGAGAGAAGGATAAGTAGGCCGAGCACGGAGAATTTTTAGGGTAGTGAAAATACTCTGTATTAAACCACAATGATGGATACATGTCATTAGACATTTGTCCATACCCAAAGAACATACATCACCAAGCCTGAACACTAACATAAACTATGGAGTTTGGGTGATAATGATGGATCAAGTATAACAATTCACCATTCTGATCGGGGTAATGTTGATAATGGGGGAGGCTGTCTGGGAATATATGAGAAATCTCTGTACCTTCTTCTTAATTTCGCTGTGAACCTATAATTGGTCTAAAAACATTGTGCAAAAAAAAAAAAAGTATAATAAAAACTCTAGTTGCAAATGTAACTGTAAAAGTCCATCAAGTGATTAATGGATAATCAACTTGTGGTTGATCAGTGTAAAATAATACTGTTCAACAATGAGAAGGGATGAAATACTGATACAGGCACCAACATGAATGAATCTCACAGATGTTGATGCTGAGCAAAAGAAGGTGCTCATATAAAATTACATACTGTATGACTGTATTTACATAAAGTGCAAGAACTGGCAAAATTAGTCTATCATGAGGAAAATTAGAAAAGTGGTTGTCTATGGGGGATGGAGACTGGCTGGGTAAGGACACAAGGTAACATTCTAAAGTGATACAAAGCTTCTATATCTTGACTGAGGTGGTAGCTACAAGGGAAGATACATCTTCAAAATGCATCAAACTGTACATTAAAGATCAGTGCATCTCACTGACTATAAATTTACAGAAGTGGGAGACAGAAAGAGAGATGAAAGAAATATATATGTATATGCATATCTCCAACTAAGTGACCACAAGTTTTGCCATAAGATTAGTGACATATTTAATATTGAAGGCTGCAGATACCTTAGAAAACTTTTTTTTTGCAATAATTAACTGTATCAAATAAATATTTATGATTTCAGTTTTGAGTTGTTTAAGTCATAGATCTGATACTACCTAGTTTCAAGATTTTTTTCTCAACTAATAAGAACTATTTTTTTAGTAAGATTCATTGATCTCTTGGACCTCTTCCCTTTCTAAAAATACCATCTCACTAAGAAACTTCATTTGATTTGTGCATATTAGTATTTCTTATGATTAGTTTTGATTATTTTTAAAGTATATCACTGAGAACATTTTAAAGCTTAAGAAATACTATAACCTTTTAATTTTTTTTTAATTTTTTTTTCAACGTTTATTTTATTTTTGGGACAGAGAGAGAGACAGAGCATGAACGGGGGAGGGGCAGAGAGAGAGGGAGACACAGAATCAGAAACAGGCTCCAGGCTCTGAGCCATCAGCCCAGAGCCTGACGCGGGGCTCGAACTCACGGACCGCGAGATCGTGACCTGGCTGAAGTCGGACGCTTAACTGACTGCGCCACCGAGGCACCCCTACTATAACCTTTTAAAATATAACTACCATATCCTAGTTAATAAATGGTATGCCTAGGACGCCTGAGTGGCTCAGTTAGTTGAGTGTCTGACTCTTGATTTCAGCTCAGGTCATCACCTCACGGTTTGTGAGATGGAGCTCGGGACACACTGCTGACAGTGCGAAGCCTGCATGGGGTTCTCCCTCTCAGCCTCTCCCCTGCTTGTGCTTGTGTGTATATATATATGTATATATATATGTATATACATATACATATGTATATATATGCATATATATGTATGTATATGTGTATATGTGTGTATATATATGTATACATATAAAAATTGCATGTTCACCTCATAGTATTCAATTTGCTTAATTTTTAAGCTTTTTATATTTTATATGTTGTTTCTTAATGCTAGTTTATCAATAGCACATTTTTTTTCTTGTGGATAACCAAGAAGATTATTGTGGATAACTACTTCACAAAGAAATAGTTTGATTCATAATAGTTTTTGTATATAATACAGTGGGTTGTAAAAAAAATCTATTTTGAGATATCAATTTATCAATTTTGTTATCTCACTTAGGAAGTGACTTAACTACTACAGAATATCCTTTGTGATATACAGAATTTAATTTTGGGGGCACCTGAGTGATTCAGTCAATTAAGCGACTGACTCAATTTCACTTCAAGTCCTGATTTCACGGTTTGTGAGATCGAGTCCTGCACAACATCTGTGTGGAGCGTGCTTGGGATTTTCTCTCTCCCTCTCTGTCCCTTCCCAACTCACGCTCCCTCACTTACTCACGCACACTCACTCTCTCTCAAAATAAATAAACTTAAAAAAAAAAAGAATTTAATTTTGTGCTTAAAAATTAAAAAGTAAAAAAAAAATTAAGTTACATCACAAACTTGGGCAGCACACCAATGTAAAATTCTTGAATGACAAGAACATACTGAGAATCATAGATCTTTACTCTTTTAATTTTATCATTTAGTTTTAATGTTTTCATTAAGTTTTTTCCAATGACACTAAAAACACATGAAAAATACTAACATAGTAGAATGTGCTATTAGTTTTTAAAGAAAGTCTACTTTTACCCCATATTATCAGAAAGACGAGACAAAAAGGAAACAAAGATAACAGCATAAAACTCAGCCAGAAATGAGCTATTACACAAAATACATCTATAAAGACGTATATGGTAAGTGGAAGTGAGATGTCTGTTATATAACTATTATTTACTCAACTACATGAAATCTAATTTGTTACAAGCGAAAATACAATCTTCTTTATATTTATTAATTTGTTTCAGATAATATTGGCACAAATTCCTAATATAATTACCTAATTATATAACAGTAATATGATTTCACAATATATACTCAAAATTAAATAGCATTATGTATGCCTGATAGGAACCTTTCAGCAATTCTGCTAGAGTTCCCTTCTCTTCCATGTTTACATTCCATGCCTCAAAATAAGAGACGTATGAATATTCCTAAATATAAATGGTTCAAATCTTTCAAAATAAAAACTCTTTATTGAAAAAAATAGTTGAAATGGTTTATGAAAAACACTATAATTTAAAAGCAATATTAAGTATAAATTACTATTACTAGCATTTAGGTCTTCTAGAAACCTAAATTCGCTCCCTAAGACTCATATATACTGTGTGCATCATTCCATGAAAGACTGCTTTCTATACAATAAATGAATCACCCTGAAACAAATATTAATATAGCAGTGAGAGGAAAGAAGAGGATGAGTAAAGGGGGAAAAAAGGTGGTAAAAAGGTCAGGACCATAATAACGGTATAAATCTGAACAAAGTGAAATATTTTCTTAAAGTGAAGTCTATTAAATGATGAAATAAGCTCTGTAGGAATGCAATAAAAGCCCCATCACTTAGGTTAAGAACTAGCCCAGACAAAGCACTTGAGAAAATCCCATGGGTACAGACTAGTATTGGCAGGGGAGATTGCTTTGATGAATGTCTTAAATTTTCAACTATATTTGTCATTCAAAAGACAAAGAAGATTGGTTACATTCCCTGAAGAATATATCTGTAAATAAATGATGTATGAAGACCTCACTTTAAAATGAAATGTTATGTTCTTTCAGCTTGTCCTTCTAAAAGTAAAATAATTAATAGTTCTTTTGCATTGAACATATTTCATTCAAAACTGACTTACCAGTTACAATTTGTTTTATTTCCTCTGCTTTTAAGCTACCAATTTCCAGAAAATATTTAACTAGTGAGAGTAATATTATCACGTAAAAATATAGATTATAGTTCATATTGCCTATGTAAAACTAGAGAAAAAAGAAGAGCTAAAATAACAAAACATGTAAACAAAATTTCCTAGATGTACCTGGTTTTAAAATTATTTTTGAAAGAACTCATTCTTTTAAACGGGATCTTTTCGTCAGTTTTATGTTGGTACCAAAATTAACACTGACATTCAAATTGTATAAATATTATCACTGTATTCCATTTGTTATATTTCAATTAATCAGATTCTAGTCATATCTGTTCTTACAATTTTAACAGTATTTTTACGTGTACTTTTATGTATTGGAAAAATGTCTAATTTTGTATTGGAATGTCTAATTGTATGTATTGGAAAACATCTAAGTTGTTTTCTCACTTTGTATCACTCTACTTTGTATCACTCTACTACTTTGTATCACTCTACTACAGGCTAGTCTAAGACAAATGCTGGAATAAACTTTGTATCACTCTACTACAGGCTAGTCTAAGACAAATGCTAGAATAAAATCCATCAAGGCCAGAATTCAAGATTCAATTAATATATATTTTGTACTTTACATATAACTAATCAGCTTCCAATTTCATATCATGTAGGATCACATAAAATCAATGCCTGCAAACCTCTTTTAACCTGGTGAAATACTGGATTAGTATATACGGAGCAATTAGTTTGTACACTACTTGTTTGATTGAGTATAGGGACTGAGGGAAAGCTTCGTAAAGGGGACAAAAGGAGTATTTTCTTCTAGTATTTTAATCCTTCCTCACGTTAGAAATACATCAAAGTTCTCATCAAAGAGTCTGAACACTCCACCAATAAGGTCTGATCAAGAATCCTATCTTGACTATATTCTAGCAGATAAGGTTATGACAAGCTTGGTTTTTAGTAATTTAAATTTTAAGACTTAATATTTTAGAACAATTTTAGCAGAATTGAGAAAAAGTACAGAATTTTCCATATATGCTACACATACACAGCCTCCCCCATTACCAACATACTTCATTGTCACAGGTACCATCGCTTATTTATCCATTCAAGGTAATAATAACATAGCAAGAATACGGTATAGAAAAAATTCTGGGGAGAAACTAAAAACCACATGTGTGAGCCTGCATACATAAATATCCACAAGCCTGGGAATGATAAGACATGAAAGCAGATAAAGACACAGGCCAGGGGCGCCTGGGTGGCTCAGTCGGTTGAGCATCCGACTTCGCTCAGGTCACGATCTCACGGTCCCTGAGTTCGAGCCCCGCATCAGGCTCTGTGCCGACAGCTCAGAGCCTGGAGCCTGCTTCAGATTCTGTGCCTCCCTCTCTCTCTGGCCCTCCCCCCATTCATGCTCTGTCTCTCTCTGTCTCAAAAATAAATAAATGTTAAAAAAAAAAATTAAAAAAAAAAAAAAAGACACAGGTCAGTTAATGGGTGCCTTAAAGGCTACGTGAAAAAGCTTGATCCATACCTATAGGGGACCAAAGAGGCACCTTGTAGTTACTTTCTGATTTGTCCAGTGGATTTGTAAAGTTCATATGTAAAGAAGCCTAAAAATAACTCCATATATTGGTTATAATTAAATATTTAATGACTGACAGGCTGAAAGAATACAGTGACAGGCTGAAATACATTCACTTTCTAATCCCCAGACCCTGTAAACATTAGTTTATATGAGAAAAGATGTGATTAAGCTAAGGATCTTGAGAGAAAGAGCTTATTCCAGAGAGTCAGAGTTCCCTCTCTCTATCTGTCTCTCTCTCTCTCTCACACACACACACACGCGAACAAATATAGACACACTGTACGTACACTCTCTGTATGTACAGAGAGTGATGTAAAGATTAAGGCAGAAATAAGTGATGTAGACACAAGCCAAGAAACAGCAGCTATGAAAGCTAGAAAGGCAAATACATCAATGTGAATGTATGTGAACATCAGCAAATTGCACACTTCAAAACATGATGGTAAATTTTATGAGTATTTCAACACAATTTTTTTAAGCTGGCAGGACAGCAGGAAGGGAGAGTGGAGACACCTGGACAAGGCAAGGAACACATTCTTCCCCCATAGTCTCTGAAGGAAGTGTGGCTCTCTCTACAAAGAAACCTTGATTTGGGGTATCTGGCCTCCAAAAACTATGAGAAAAATTTCTGGGTTTTTAAAAAAAAATTTTAATGTTTATTTACTTGTGAGAGAGAGACAGACAGGCAGAGAGAGTGTGAGTGGGGGAGGGGCAGAGAGAGAGGGAGACACAGAATCTGAAGCAGTCTCCAGACTCTGAGCTGTCAGCACAGAGCCCGATGCAGGGCTCGAACTCACGAACGGTGAGATTATGACCTGAGCGGAAGTCAGACGCTTAAACAACTTTCCCACCCAGGCACCCCAAGGATAAACTTCTGTTTTAAACCATTCAGCTTGTGGTAATTTGTTACAGCAGCTATAGAAAATTAATAATTACATATACATGAAAACCATGTATGTTAAAATACCAAGGAGAGCTGTATAAGGATTTATATTTATATAAATTTTAGATGTGGGTAAATATATTATGGGAAAATTACCAACTATCCTTAAAAATTAAAATAGAGTCATTAATGTGTATTCTACTTAAAAATGTAATATTTAAAAATTTTATTCTTAGCTCTATGGAAAACACATATCATAAAAATGACAGTATTTTCTTCACAGGACAGCCTTTTATAAGAATAATATACACCAAGGACGGTCACAACTGTAGGAAATAAGATGAGGAACCAGAATATTTCCTATGCAGGTGGCTTTCCTCCTAGTATTCTAGGCTTACATACTGTCAGAAAAGTGACATATCAAGAACAAGAACTGCCACTGAACTGAATCCAAGAAAGTTTATAGGTGCAAGAAAGTTTATAGGTGATCCCATCCATGAATATGTATATGTATGTATATATACATGTTTTTTATCAGGCTCGAAAACCTGAAGAATAGAATTATTTCCATGAAAGCTATAAAAGGTTTAGTTAATACAAATATGAAGGAAGCTACCTCAGTTTAGTTGTGGCTGTGTTAACAGTAAAAAATAGTTCATTCGAAACCGGTAATACGTTTTTCTATTTTGGTTACCAGGGCTGTATGCACTATTATTTTTTGATAAACATATTTGTGCTGAAATTGCACCACCAGGGAAGAGTCTGGAATGGAGTGGAAAGACAAATTATATATCAATAAATAATAATACTACCTGAATATGTGGTTTGATGTCAAATAAAGAGTTATGTTTATGTTTTATAATACAGATTCAGTTCAGCAGAGGTTATTCAAAACCACACATAATTAAAATATTTTCTATATGCATTGCTTTCTTTCCTAAAGCACTTTGTCACTACAGTCCTAGGACTGATTCCAAGCAGTACTTCACACTGGAGTTACAGTTACCCAGATGTTTGTAGAACTACTTACAAATCCAAAAGCATGTCTTAAAGTTATTATTTTCTAGACCTATATAATACGAAACATACTAACTCATAACTATTATTTTATAGAAATCCAAAAATGAAATAAGTTATATTTCTCAGTAACTAAAGCACTGAATTAGCTGTTACCAAACTATAAAAGATTTAAAAAATTTAATTCAATCGCTGTCAATAGTAGTTTAATAGTGATTCCTGATTTTTTAAATTATTCAACTTGGTTTTAATCAGGGATATAAAAATAAAATTAAAGGACTACGAGTCTCCTCTTCCTGATTTAAACTTAATACCTAAAAATAACTGTATATATACACACAATTGTTGTAGGACCTCAGATATATTTACTTTAAAGAGCTGTTTTAAGTTTGAAAGACTATTCTGGAAAGATTCATGTTCTTTTCTTATTAAACTTTTAATGTTGAAATAACTGTATACCCACGCAGTTGTAGAAGTAGTACTAAGAGATCCTGTGTAGATTTCACCCAGTTTTCCAAATGGTAAATTCTTGCAGAACTATAGTACAAAGTCCCAACCAGGAAATTGACATTGATACAATCTACCCATTTCATCCAGATTTCCTCATTTTTATATATATTCATTTATGTGTATGTGTATGAAGTTCTATGTAACTATATTTCATGTGTAGCTTCCTGTATCCATCACTAGAGTCAAGAACACATTATGTTGTAAGTTCTATCACCCTATCCCTAACCCCTGGCAACCATTAACCTGTTGTCCAACTCTGTAATTTCAAAAATTTTGTGATATAAATGGAATTATTTTGGGACTGGCTTTCTTTGGTCAGTGTAATTACCTTGACATTCAACCAAGCTGTATGTAAGACGAAGTCATTGCTTTTAGTGTTGATAATATTCCATTTTATGTGTACCACACTTTGTTCAACCATTTACCAGCTACAGAATGTATCAGTTATTTCCAGTTTTTGGCTTCTAAGAATAAATCTGCTGCTATGAACACTATTGAATAGTTTTTATGTGAACATATGTTTTCACCTCTCCAGGATAAATGTCCAAGAGTTTGATTGTTAGGTAATATGATGAGTGTGTGCTCAGTTTTATAAGAACCAGCCAAATTGTTTTCCAGAGTGACTGTGACATTTACCATTTCCACCAGCAATGCATTTATGATACAGTTTATCCATGTCCTCCCCAGCACTGTCATTACTTTTTATTTGAGTCATTCTCATAGGTGGTAGTGATATCTCATTGTGGTTTTAATTTACATTTCCCTAATGGCTAACAATGAGCATCATTTCATGCGCTTATCTGCCAAGTAACTATTCTCTCCAGTGAAATGTCTGTTCATGACTTTTGCCCAGTTTTCTAATTGTATCATTTGGCTTTTTATTGTTGTGTTTTTATTGTATTTTTACTGTGATATTTTAAGTCTCAAAATACATTAGACACTAATCTTCTATTGGATATGTGGTTTGCAAAGATTTTCCCCAGTCTGCAACTTGTCTTTTCATCCTCGCACAGATCTTTTGTGCAGCAAAAGTTTTTAAGTTTTTTGGTTGCATTTTATCAATTTTTCCTTTTATGAGCCATGATTTCAATGTCAAGTCTAAAAACATTTCACCTATACCTGGATCCGAAAAATATCCCAAAGATTTTTCCTTATGTTTGCCCTCTTAAACGTTATATAGTCTTATGTTTTACATTTAAATCTGGAATCCATTTCAGTTAATTTTTATATAAAGCATAAGCTTTAGGTCAAGCTTTATTTTCTTGCTGTGGATGCTCCACTACCATTTGTTGAAAAAGCTATCCTTCATTGAATTGCTTTTGCACTTTTACCAAAATCAGCTGGGGAGCAGGGGGAAGATGTAGGAGCAGTCCCAGGTGGCTACAGTCTTTTTCCACTTCACTACCCTTCATCTTCTTCTCCAAGGAGAGCCACTTGCAACTAAAAAGTCTGTCATGTAATTTTAGATTGGCATAAATCTTAAACAATGATGCAAAGTGAAACAGGACCATGATAATTATGATGTTTGTCTCAGGTATTTCCTGGTTCTTTGACACACAGTTGACCATTGCCTGGTAATTACTGCTTTAAGACTTCATATCTACTTTGACAATAATACTTTAATGAATTAAACTGACTTCTTGAAAGCATCAATTATGCATATTTGTATGGGTGCACTTCAGTGGTTTTCAATTCTGTTCCAGTGATCTGTGTCTACGCCTCGCCGATACCATATTGTCTTGACTAGTATAGCTAATAAACAGCAACCTTCATATAGAGTAGCGATCCTTCCCACTTTATTCTTCCTCACCAAGACTGTTTTAGCTATGCTAGGGTCAGTGCCTTTTCACCTGAATAAAAATTAGAACAATTCTGAATATGTCTACAGAAAATCTCACTGTTATTTGACAGAAATTGAATTAAATCCATGAATCAATCCGAGGAGAAATGAAATCTTGACTATGTTCAGTCTTCCAATCCATGAACACAATAGATTTTTCCATTGATTTAGCTCTTCTTTGATTTCTGATGCAGATTCTGTACATGTTTTATTAAGTTTATATCGGAGTATTTCATTTTCTTTGGAGCAACAGTCGATAGCATTATTTTGTATTTTCGTTGCTACATGTTTGTTTTTTAAGGTATTTTTAAATACTTTACATATACTTACCTCTAATAGGGAAAATTGTTAACGATATTGAAATAGGGAAAAAGCTCTGAGTGTCTTTTCAATAGGATACTGGATGGCCTCTAGAGAGACTCCCATGTTACCTGATTCTATGGAAGCATACAAATACAACTATTTTTGACTAGGTTTTTATAACTTTGTAAGCCAGAGAAAACTAACAGTAATTATAATGATTTTACCCAAAGAAATTAATTTTGTCTGATATAAATACACTAATTTCCACCCATAGAAAATATGATTCCAAACCTTACAATGTCCTATAGAATATTTTACCCAATTTTACGTGGATTACTAATTATATACATATCTCATTCTCATTTGAAACAGTTTTACTATCTCACAGGTAACCTCATTAATTAAGAAGATGAAGCATCTTAAAGGTTCATTTTATATTTAGATGAGAGTCATGATTTTACTTTTTTGAAATTATACTTTAATAGATTTGATAAAAACTAAAAGTTAGTTTTGTTTTACTGACCTGCATCTGGAGGAGTACCTCCCTTGTTAGGATATGTAGACAAGACTTTCTCAATCCACAACTGTCAAACTGTAAAACTGGCAATATCTAATGCAAAAGCCAGCAAAATTTTTCTGTTAAGGGTCAAACAGTAAATATTTCAGGCTTTTACAAAAAAATGTTAATGTTTATTTATTTTTGAGAGACAGAGCATGACTGGAAGAGGGGCAAAGAGAGAGGGAGACACAGAATCTAAAGCAGGCTCCAAGCTATGAGCTGTCAGAACAGAGCCTGACACGGGGCTCGAGCCCACAAACTGCAAGATCATGACCTGAGCCAAAGTCAGACATTTGACCAACTGAGCCACCCGGGCACCCTAGACTTTGAAGTCCACATAGCTCTCTGCTGCAAAGATTCACCTCTGACCATGTTGCAAAAAAGTAATCATAGTCAATATGTAAAGGCAGGAGTGTGGCTATGTTCCAAAAAAAAAAAAAAAAACTATTTATAAAAACAGAAGGCAGGCTGAATTTGGCCCACTGACTGTAGTTTGCCAACCCATGGCCTAATGTTTTGCTGTTTTGGAAAAATAGTTCTCAATCTTTTTCTAAAATAACACCCACATTTACAAGCAAAGCACTCCCAGAGGTCTATCAAGGATGGAATGGTTGTCCCCTGGTCATAGCACTGCCAGCTGCTTCCATGCAGTGTCCAGTGAGTTAATTCTATCTCCACCCATTTCTCACAACTCCTTCTGTGTCTGGATGATCTGACAAAGATCTACTACTAATGATAATTATTTTTCCTTCTAAAAGAGTGATTAATCCTTTGAGTAAAGACATCTTCAAACTTACAGTACTGTTCATGGGAAACAACTATTTATCAAAAAGCAAACATAATTTATAACATAAAAATATGATGCGGTTGGAAACTTGGCTGTCCACGAAAATATTCTCAGTTTAGTATGCAACTAAAAACTGAGAATCTCAAAAACTAACCCAGAGGAACATGGCAGTACACACTCATATAAACCTTTTTCTGTTTTTCAAAAATTTCACACTTTGATTGAGCCAAACATTGATCAAGGACCTCATGCATTTATACTAAGTACTTTGTATGTATAGTACTCAAATAAAGTAAAGCACAGCACTTAAGAGAAGTGGGTTAAATGATTATAATACCTATGTCAATATACAGGGTTCAAAGAATTTAAATACACAGAAAAAATACACAGAAACCAGACATGGGAGAGAAAGTGAGGTGAAAGTGAGGATGGCTAGAGAAACCAAGATGTGTATATGTGTGTTGATTACCGAGCCAAGACTCAAACTACTAGGAGTTAGGTAAGAATGTAGGGAGAACTAACAACATCCTTACTCAGAATTTCGTTTCTTTTGTAAAGTTTACTTATTTATTTTGGGATAGAAAGAGAGAACACAAGCAGGTGAGAGGCAGAGAGGAGGAGACACAGAATCCCAAGCAGGCTCTGTGCTGATGGCACAGAGCCTGATATGGGGCTTGAACCCACAAATTGTGACACAAGATAATGATCTGAGCCAAGATCAAGAGTCATGACCTGAGTGAAGATCAAAGTCAGATGCTTAACCAATTGAGCCACCCAGGTGTCCCCCTCACAAAGAATTTCTTGGTGGAAGTATGCAGGGAAAGGAAGGGAAAACTAGATCATACATGGCCTTACACTACATGCTAAAAAGTTTAATTTTATCAGAAAGCTTTTAAACAATGTCAAAATATTTTTAACAGATGGATATGGAATGTGTTATGTCCAGTAACATGTTATTATGCTTAAATAATTCTTTACAAATTTACACATTTTAAATAACAGGCATAATTCTAGTTACTTTTCAAAAGTATTTGTAGTTGCATTCATGGTGAGATAGAAAAGGAAAACAGAAATATAGTGATGCCAAATTATTACGAGGCCATTTTCACACACCATCAGAGATATGTTGCTATTCCCATTACAAGTGAGCTGAGGCATAGAGGATTAGCAAAATGCCTTACTAAGTGAAAGGGCTGAGTGAAAAGGCTGGATTCAAACCAGGAGTTACCCATCACCAAAGCCCATGCTCTTCTGATTATGTATTTTGTCAAGATTGTAAATACTTGCGTTAGGCTATCACAAGTAATGCAGTGAAGTTATATCATACTTAAGATATGCAAAATCAACTGTATGTGCTAATGAAAAAAAATTCAAACAAATATTTTTATTCAACATAGCACCTAGATTAAAGGAAACTTTTTTACCTGGTCATCAATGAAAGAACAAGAAATGTCTTTAATCACTAGAGGAGAAACTGCCTATGCTGGACTTATTGGTAGGTAGTGTCATGGATATTATACTTAATGACAATTAAAGGACCTTCAAGAGTAAATCTGACTATATTCAATTTTTACCTTAGGCACAGACTTTAAAAGTTAGCCTTCATTCAAGACTCTTCTATAATTGTAACAATCCACCATGATTTACACTAACTCATTTTCACTTAATCTACCACTCTCTATGTTAAGGGCCATAGACAAACCACTTAAAAAGTGCTATATGCTTATGTTTATACAAGAATGTTTATAAAGGAATTTTGTTTTTATTTTAAATAAACCTATTTTAAAACTTGCTATGATAAAAACACACACACACACACAAGCTCTATTTATGTTCCAATATGACATCCTCCTGACCAGCAAACAAATTATACAAATACGCAATTCCCTAAAAATTAGGTTTATCTTTGTTATGGAGGTAATGGTTCTAGACAAGGTAAATCCTAGAAATCATTCACAGAATAAATTTTCAAAAAGTTAGAATATATTTTTTGGAATAATTTCATATCACACAAGGCCAATAATCTTTCTCATTGTTCATGTAACAACCATGCGAGGACTTTTATGTTTGTATATGTCTATGTGTGTGTATTTATGGTGAACCCTCAGTAAGCAGCTAATACCAAATTAAGTGCTCACTATACCTATATTTTTTGTTACCACTGAAAGCATTACCTTTTTTTCCCCCTTAATTGAGCAGTTAGTTAAATTCCTGGGAAACACTCTGAACTCAAAGCTATCCAAACACTACATCACCAGACCACAGATATACTACTACTCAAACCTTGATCGACCGAATCATGCTTAGAAAGCTTTTAACACCAAGAGGCTTCCCCTGCAAAGTAAAACACATACTTCATTATGACAGATTGCTATTAATGTGCATCACTCAAGGATATCAAACAAAATTGTTATCACAATGGTATTTGCTTTTTTAATAGTCCCAAAACACAGAGTGGCAAACACAGAGAAAGGTAATACAAATATCTTATGAAGAATGATACTGTTGCACAGAAAACATTATTAGACATTATTTACAGTAAGATGTGATGCATAAAAATTAAATTTTATAATTTAATGATTTTTAGAAAATTCACTTTAATTTTACATATTAAATTTACATCAAAGAAGATTCTTTTTATTATTTTTATTATTTTTTAATATAGAATCTCAACAGCTCAGATACTTGGAAAGATTCATTTCTAATTTAAATCAAGCACGAAATCACAAGATCAGCAATAGTAATTGTTCAGGTGGTAGCGGTTTAGTAAGTCTCCACTGGACTCTGTGGGTGGCCCATTTTGGTGTTGCAGCTGGCTTAGCACACAGTATACCAAACAAGTTGTTATTTTAATAGGAATAAACAACACCCCCTGCTCTCACTACTCAAAACCCTAAAAGAGTACTCCCATAAAGAATATTTACAATCTGTCAGATAGCAGCTTAGTGGAGCAGCATTATCAATACATTTATAAATCAGTGCTAATGACACCATCTCTTTTGATAAAATGCTACTTTAGTTGGGGGTAAATATTTCAAAACACTGAGTCACACAGAAATGTAACTTCTTTGATCACTGCTGCAAGAGAGTAAAAGGAGTGCAATATTATAATTAAGAATGCTAGAAGTATTTGGAGTTTCTTGTGTTGAATGAATTACTCATTTAACTTTAAAGCTGCATTTAATCATTATGCTACTATTACAGTATACAATGTATAACATGTAATGACATATCCATTACATATATTTCCTATATTTCAAAAAAAAAAATACTGTAGACCAGAAAAAAGATAATGCATCACACTTCAAGGTAGTTCAGCCATTTGAAAAACACATGCTAACTAAATTGCTAACTAAATGCTAATTAAAAGAATCCCTAACTACCTTAAATACTACTGATTAACAAAAGAGAAGCCCAACATAACCTCTGTAAACAGAATACCATGCAAAGAGGAGACTTTTCTCACATTTTAAGACCCATCAAAAAGAACCATCAATAGATTGGGGCACCTGGCTGGATCAGTCAGAGGAGCAGGTGACTCCTGATCTTGGGTTTTGAGGTCAGGCCCCACGGTGAGTGCAGAAATTATTTAAAATAAATAAATAAACTTAAAAAGAAATCATCAATAGATTTATCCAAATCTCTGCATGGCTGCAGAAACCATTAGAAAGTGAAAATATAAATCAATATGGTCATATTAACTATCAATGATATGATCTGATAATTAAATATAAAATGTACCGTGGATTTTGATTTAATAACTTTAATAATATTTTGATTTAATATTTTGATTTCATAATCAGTATTTTGATTTAATATAAAGTTCTTGTTTTGGATTGAGCTATTCACTGTACAATGTTGCAAAAATACTATATCAAAAACTCTTATTTTTGCAAGTAGAAGCTAAAGTTCTTTACAGCTTATTAAATACTCTGTTAAAAAGCATATTTCTTCATTTGGAGTACATTTGATACAATTTCTTAACTATTTTCTTTACTACAACTTATTACTATTATAATGAATGTCCTAAGTAAGCTCTCTCTTTCAGGAAAAGAATCCAGGAAAGGTATCACTCACTTGAACTTTCACATATCCAAAGGAAACACCTAACACAAATCTCTTACATAAAGTGAACACTCAGTAAATACTTGTTTTAAAAAAATGTGAAGTTACATGAGTACGTCCTTAAGAATTTATTTTATATCCTCATTTATTGAAAGATGAAAACTGAGGCCATGAACAGGTAAGTGATGTCAAATCTGGTTCAAAGACTCCTATCATTACAGGATATCTTTCAGTGAACCATGGAAGTAACCCAAGAGTACTTTGAAGAACAGCCCTCCAAGAAAAGCTCCCACCAATCAGAGATGGCACAAGAAAGAGACTGAGTAAATTCAACTCTTCCAAGTATAAACAACTTAACTGAGAATCAAAGGTTAAGCCAAAAGGTTCAAAATCACATGGCAAGTAATTGGTCCTATGTTAAAATATAAAATTATCCAAAAAGCAAGAAGGAAGAAATTATAAAGATTAAGATGAACAGAAAAACTACCATAAAATACCAGCTATCTTTTATTGAGCGTCTACTGCATATCTGGTATGATGCTACACAATTTTATATACTAATCTCGTTTTAAACTCACATCTGCCAAAAGAAATAGGTACTAATTACCCACACTTTTTAAAGATGATACAACTAAAAGAAAGATTAAGGAAGCTTTCAAAGGTCACAAAACAAGCATAATATGTAGCCAGAATCAAAATCAGGACCACTGGACTTAAGACCTTGTGCTGTTAACCACTTTAATATTCTCTCTTCTGGCAAATGATTGTGATATCGTTTTTCTGTAGTGAATTCCACAGTTATGACAAAATGAAATCTTTTCATTCTTTCCTCTGACCAAAACTACAGAGAACACCTAAACACCTTAAATTCAGGATTCTGGAGTGAGGGGGAAAGAGAAATATAGATAATAAGAGAGGGACGCCTGGGTGGCTCAGTCAGTTAAGCATGTGACTCTTGATTTCAGGTCAGGTCATGATCTTGGGGTCGTTAGATCAAATCCCAAGTGGGATTCCACGGTGGGTGAAGAGCCTGCTTGAGATTCTCTCTCTCCCTCTCTCTTTCTCTGCCTCTCCCTCTTGGATGCTTCCTCACGCTTTCTCAAAAAAACAAAACAAAAAACAAAAACAAAAAACAAAAAACAAAAAAACCAGAGAGAAAGAAAGTAAGAGAAATAATGGAAAACATCAACCTTAACTGTCTCTTTCAATAACTGACATCCACTGGAAGAGTATGTTGCTTTTTAGCAAAGTGTAATAAAAGTACAAGGAATACTAACACTTACTGGGTATTAGGGATACCAGACACTGGGCATTAGAAATATAATGATAAGAGAGTTCAAGTCCCTGCCATCAGGGAATTATATAAAGAACATATAAAAATGAGTACCATATTTTTTCTTCCTTTCCATAAAATTTTTTACTATCAATTATAAATTTTCTAAAGGAATCCACTTTCTTACTCCAAATCAGAGACTCATATTAATAATGTAAAACCTAAAGGGTTTTCCTGCTAATGACCACACAGTCAAATAGCCACTGGGAAAGTTGATTATGAGATCATACAAACTGTCCATCTGCCAATACAAGACCTGGGCTTATTACTTGTTTTTCCTCTGACTTTTCCAATTTAGTCTAAAAAAGCTCAGAGAAAGTCCCCTTGCCAGATTGTTTAGTCTCACGAATCTCACCATTAGATACTTCTTCCTGAGGATCAGACTAACTGGCCCTTTGCTTACTTTCATTGCATAAAACTCCTTTGAGTGTCAATACCAGCTGCTCACTTTCCCTGGAAATTTTCCACTTTTCAAATACAGGCATGACTTTAATTAGACAAGGCATAAACTAGGACAGCAGAAAGACTGATTTTAAGAAATCAGGCCAGAGCACCAATTTCTGAACAGGCCAAAAGATCTGAACAGGCTGAAAGGACAATATAAACATGCTTTTGTTGAAATATTGAGAAGAGCCACAAGACCACAGTGCCTGGGGAGCTCAAAAGCTAAGTGTAGACCTCTGCTTCTAGTCATCATTAGATAGTTCCCATAGGACCAACCGTCCCAGAGGTAACAATTACAGACTATGAACAAATATTTTAGAACAAGGAGAAGGAGGAAAAGGAGAAGGAGGAAAAGGAGAAGGAGGAAAAGGAGAAGGAGGAAAAGGAGGAGAAGGAGACTTGAGGGCAGAGGAAAGTGAACCAAAGCAGCCTGAATCAGGAAAAAAAGGGACATACACTGAACAAGATTCCCATTTTTATGGGTTTTAGCCAATCCTGGCCATGAAGAGCAGTTAAAATTTAATAGAAACCAGTAGTCTTAATTCCGTTATAGAATTTGAAGACAGAGTCCAGGAAAACCAAAGCAAGAAAGTGAAGGGGAGAATTCTAGAAAGGAGAGAACCAGTGAAGGGAAACTCTAAACTCCATAGATAAATTGCTCAAGTCTCTTGCTAATCCCCAAATCAAGTATGTGAGAGACAGATTCAAAGCAGCCTTCCTAAGGTTAAAAGAACTGGCCTGAAATTTCAGCTAACACCCACCAAGTGGGAAACAGAATTTGAAGCTGGAGTATAGCCAAGCTAACTGACTTAAAAAATAAACAAAGGGGCACCTGGGTGGCTCAGTTGGTTGAGCATACGACCTAGGCTCAGGTAATGATCTCAGAGCTCATGGGTTTGAGCCTCGCGTTGGGCTCTATGCTGACAGCTCAGAGCCTGGAGCCTGTTTCAGATTCTGTGTCTCCCTCTCTCTCTCTGCCCCTAAGCCAATCTCATTCTGTCTCTGTCTCTCTCAAAAATAAATAAACATTAAAAAAAACCTAAAAAAACAGACAAAAAAAAATCAATAGTCTTCAAATGAGTCTAACAGAATGCAGTGTCTATAATAAATCATTCACAATATCCAGGACAAAAATCTGTAAGTTCTCAACAAATGAAGAAACAAAAACATATTAAAGATATAATACATACAATCAGTGGAGACTGACATAAGTTTATCCAGATATTAGAATAAGAAGAAAAATATTTTAAATCAGCTCATGTAATTATAATCAAGGGTTTAAAGTTAAATATGATCGGTGTGACTGACTTCACAGTTTGAGAGACTGAGACCCATGGTGAGCTCTGCATTGACAATGAGGAGCCTGTTTGGAATTCTCTCTCTCCCTCTCTCTCTCTCTACCCCTCCTCTGCTCATGCTTTCTATCTCTCAAAATACATACACACTTAAAAAGATAAAGTAAAATATGATCATAATAAATAAAAAGATAGAAAATCTCTGTAGAAAAATAAGTTCTAAAGAACAAAATAGAAATATTAAAAACCGACAAATATTAGAGGTGTCTGTTTTGTTTTCTTTTTTTTTTTTTAATGTTTATTTATTTTTGAGAGACAGAGAGAGAGAGAGAGAGCAGGGGAGGAGCAGAGAGAGAGAGAGAGACAGACAGACAGATAGAGGAACCAAAGTGGGCTATCCACTGACAGCAGAATGCCTGACACAGGGCTTGAACTCAAGAATTGCAAGATCATGATCTGACCCAACATTGGAGGCTCAAGTGGCCCAGCCACCCAGGTACCCCAGAAAAAATATTAGACTTTTAAAAAATCACTGGATTGAGATTTAAAAAAAAGAGACAATGAACTTAAAGGAAGACCAATATAAATGATCTAATCTGAAGACCTGAGAGAAAAAGGAATTTGAAAATAAATCGAGTCTAAAGGACCTTTAATTGAAGCTTGAGAATGGGAATGGGGGGGGGGGGGCGGGGGGGGGATAAATAAATAAATAAATTATATATATATATATATATATATACACACACACACACACACACATATACACACATATACACACATATACATACATATATATATATATATATATATATAACTAATGGCAAAGAATTTCCCAATTTTAGAGATAAATTTACAGATTCAAGAAACTCAGAAACCTCTAGGAAAAGATATTTTTTAAAGCCCACTCCTAGACATATCCTATATATATCTTAAAATGGTCAAATTGTTGTAAACGAAAGATAAAAAATATTAATATCAACCTTCAAAAAGTATTCTTTCACTGGTAACTCTTTAAAACTCTCTATATAAGTAGAATCAAATGTACAAGATCACCTGACACAATCAAAATTGTATCATAAGCACTGTATCCCAAACTGACATGCAAAACCATTGACAAACATTTATGCTAATCAAAGGCTTGTGAAAATTATTCAAACAATTTTTCTCAAGGAAATTTTAACAATGTCTAACATGTAGCACTCGGAACTAAAAATGACAGAATTAATTTTATTAATTAGAATAATTAGAATTATTATTCTAATATTAGAATTAATGATTTTTTTCCCTTTTACCTCAGCTCCTTCGGCCAAGGTCCCCCCCAACTTTACACCTGGAATGTCGTGAATGCCACAGAATTTTATTTTGCCATAGAACTTTTATAGATGAATCCATTAAAAATTTGAGCACAGTAACTACATACAAAATTAATGGGCATTATATACAGAATGGTAATAATTAGCCCCAAATGCTTTGAAGTCACACCACCTGTGTTCAATCCTAGCTCTGCCACTCACAAGTTATTTGGCTTTGGAGAAGTTATATACCAGTGAACTCTAGTTTCCTTATCAATAATATTAAAATGATAACAGAACCTATTTCAAAAAAATCATCAGGGTTGCAGGTAGTATAATGTGTAATGTAGGGCACATAGTTGTCACTCCCACTATAAAGCACAGTAAAGGAGGAAAACATGATAATGGCAAGGTCCCAGATCTCAGGTAGCAGTAATAGCTAAACACAACTCAATGTAAATAGAATTATGAAATACATAAAACTTACAGGAATACCAAGAAAGGCAGGGACAGTTTTGAATAAAAGCAGAGGGTGAGTGCAAACTTCTTAAAAGATCAGGCATTTCCACAAACCCACAGAAATGTGCACTTTCCTTAGGACAGTATAAATGAAAGATATTTAGAGAATAACATGAACCATACAGAGGTGACAAAAAGTAGGATTCATTTTCTGTCACAAAGAGATTGACATAGCATTTTTTTTTTCAGTACAAGATGATTTATCTAGAATATCTGAGACATAACTTGTTCCAGATTAGTATTTTGGGAAGTTTACTAACAAACAAGCATGCTGAATGAATAAATCTTAGTGCAATAAGTAATACCCACACAAAAGGCTAATGTCTCTAAGATATAAAGAACTCTTAAAATTTGAGGGGCACCTGCGTGGCTGTAAGTTAAGCATCTGACTTCAGCTCAGGTCATGATCTCACAGTTCGTGAGTTGGAGCCCCACAATGGGCTCTGTGCTGACAGCTCAGAGCCTGGAGCCTGCTTCGGATTCTATGTCTCCCTCTCTCTCTGCCTCTCCCCTGCTCGTGCTCTGTCTCTCCCCCTCAAAAATAAATAAACATCAAGTTTTTTTTTTTTTTTAATTTTTTTAAAAAGAACTCTTAGGGGCGCCTGGGTGGCGCAGTCGGTTAAGCGTCCGACTTCAGCCAGGTCACGATCTCGCGGTCCGCGAGTTCGAGCCCCGCGTCGAGCTCTGGGCTGATGGCTCAGAGCCTGGAGCCTGTTTCCGATTCTGTGTCTCCCTCTCTCTCTGCCCCTCCCCCGTTCATGCTATGTCTCTCTCTCTCTCCCAAAAATAAATAAACGTTAAAAAAAAAAAAAAAACTTTAAAAAGAACTCTTAAAATTTGAGAAAGGACCAAAACCAATAGAAAAAAACTGAAAAAGATGGGACTAAAAAGAAATCTAAAAATGATCCTTAAACATATGTAAAGGTGTTCAGATTCACTCAGAATCAGAGAAATGCAAATTAAAACAACATGGGACACATTTCATGCCTATCAGATTGGAGAAAATTAAAAAGTGTAACAGCGTGTTCTGTTAGTGAGGCTGTGGGGAGCTAGACAATTTCATATGCTGCTGGTGGAAATGCAAATTGGTCCAACTCTTCTGAAAGGGAATTTGGTGACATCTAAGAAAACAATATATGCACTGATTTTCTAGCAATCACACATCTAGGAGTTTATCCTGAAGATAAACTTCCAAAAACATACAGAGATAATTCACTGCAGCGTTGTTTGAATTTGCAAAATACTGGAAACAACTTATATACGTAAGTAACATCCTATGCTCATCCTATGCTTACATACATACATAACATCCTATGCTCATACATAGGAGAATGGTTGACAAACTGATATACACAATGAGAGTATGAAGTCCTTACAAAAATAAAAGAGAAAAATCTTTATGAATTGACACGGTGCAATTTCCAGGAGATGCTATGTAAAAAGATCAAAACATAAAAAAAAAGTGTTCATAATATACTACCATTCACATAAGAAAAAACGGAATATAAGAAATATATGTGCTCATGTGTACAAAAGACAGAACCCATAAACCAGAAACTTATGAGCTTAATTAATTATCTAGAGGAGGTGGCTGGAATGTAATGAAAAAAGTATAGACATGGGAACAGAGCAGGGGGGATGAGGGAAAAGTGACCCTTCTCTGAAATCACCTTTGTATATAGCTTTGATTCTTGATAACTGTTCACATAGCAAAAAATAATCAATATCAACCATAATGTGAGATGAACCCCAAAAGGAACAGGGACACCAAAACGGATGGTAAGGCACAGTACTAATTTAAGACATTTTGGCAAATCATATTTTGAATGTATATTACAAGGACAAAGACAAATTGATTTGTCTATTGTACTATATTTAGAAAATTTGTTTTTCACAAAGGTATGTATTAGCATTTCTTTTTTTTTTTTTTAATTTTTTTTTCAACGTTTATTTATTTTGGGGACAGAGAGAGACAGAGCATGAACGGGCGAGGGGCAGAGAGAGAGGGAGACACAGAATCGGAAACAGGCTCCAGGCTCTGAGCCATCAGCCCAGAGCCCGACGCGGGGCTCGAACTCACGGACTGCAAGATCGTGACCTGGCTGAAGTCGGACGCTTAACCGACTGCGCCACCCAGGCGCCCCTGTATTAGCATTTCTAAAACTACTTTACATGTATAGTAGGACTGAGTAAATAAGTAAACATATTGTGGAAAAGGAAAGCTAGATTTTCACCATAAGAGAAAGTTACAAAAATAAAGTAGGGAAGGATAAACACTGGATTAACTAACAATGACTCTTAACATATGTACTGATGGAGATATGCAGATGTGTGCACATATATGTGTAGGTATGCAGTTATTTTTGCTACCTCTGTTAGTCTGCTGAGAGGACCCAGACCAATAATACCTCAGTAGAAATGAGCATGCCTAACACCCAGATATTGATTACACAATGCAGCCTTGAATAAAAGGAACTGTGGCTCTTATGAATAAATGGTTGATTCTATGGCTGGGTCAGGAAACACAAGATGACCCTGTGGTACCAAAAAGCAAGGAAGGGCTCAAAGTAATGAAGACATATCTTTTTTTTTTCTAATAAAATGGTTTTTATTTTTATTTCTCTTATATAATTTATTGTCATTAGCTAACATACAGTGTACACAGTGTGCTCTTGGCTTCGAGGGTACAGTCCCATGATTCATCACTTACATCCAACATCCACTGGTCATTCCAACAAGTGCCTTCGTCAATGCCCATCACCCATTTTCCCTGCCCCCCCCAGCCCCGCAACCCCCATCAACCCTGGTCATATTAAGTTTCTCAGGTTCCACATATGAATGAAAACATATATCTGTCTTTCTCTCACTGACTTATTTCACTTAGCATGATACCCTCTAGTTCCATCCACGTTGTTGCAAATGGCAAGATTTCATTCTTTTTTGTTGCCAAGCAGTATTCCATTATACTATTACTATTATATACACATACACACACACACACCCCGCATCTTCTTTATCCATTCATCAGTTGATGGACATTTGAGCTCTTTCCATAATTTGTCTACTGTTGATAGCACTGCTATAAACATTGGGGTACATGTGCCCCTATGAATCAGCATTCCTGTATTCTATAGGTAAGTTCCTAGTAGTGCTATTGCTGGGTCATAGGGTAATTCTATTTTTAATTTTTTGAGGAACCTCCACACTGTTTGCATTCCCACTAACAATGCAAGAGCATTCCCTTTGCTCCAGATCCTCACCAACATCTATTGTTTCCAGAGTTGTTAATTTTAGCCACTCTGACCTGTGTGAGGTGGTACCTCAATGTGGTTTGGATTTGTATTTCCCTGATGATGAGCAATGTTGAACATCTTTTCATGTGTCTGTTACCCATTTGGAGGTCTTCTTTGGAAACGTGTCTATTCATATATTTTGCCCATTTCTTCACTGGATTATTTGTTTTTGGGGTGTTGAGTTTGGTAAGTTCTTTATAGATTTTGGATATTACACCTTTATCCAATATGTCATTTGCAAATATCTTAATGGAGACATATCTTAAAGACACAGTTGTCAAGTTGAAAAAGTTCCCAGTGGCCAAATCTAGCACAATTTGAGCAACAAAATAATGAAAGAAATTTAACCCATAGAACAAAATAAATATTCTCATGAGAGTACATGCTGATATAAATAAATAAGTGAAAAAAATAAATGAAGAAGATACAGTTTTACCTTACAGTAGGATTCCAATTAATAAAATAAAGAAATAATGAAAATAGAAAATCATAGGTATATCATAGTAATAACTATTGGAGAAAAAAATCACCAATGGGTGCTGAAATTAGTAAGTAAAAGTATAGGTAAAAACAGGGTATTTGTATACCTTCCAAAATATCTCTGCATAAGATACTTATTAATAACAACAAAACAAAACAAAAAAACAGCAAGTTTACAGCAGAGAAACTTGGCAGGTACCACCTTAACCAAGTATTCAAATTTAACATCACCAGTCGTAGTGCATATGGATATCATGTCCCTCCCAATATGTTCCACTGAGAAGGGTAGAAGATCATTTCTGTGTAGAAGATCATTTCTTGACCTCCTATGAGGTCAAGGGAGGTCCAAGCTACACACAATTATGTAGTTTCCAGATATACTAAAAGTCAAAACTAGTTTATAAAAATAGTATTGACATATTTAAATTGATGTTATTCAAAATATACTTCAAGCAGTATGGTTTGTATCATACAATTTTAAACTGGTATAAAAAAGTCTGCTACAACCATGTGTATAAATTCATTCACAGATAATATTACAAGTATATGATTGAAGCCCTTCTGAATGCAACTCAATGGCTTCCTGAGACAGACCACATGGTATACCAATTTACAGTTTACAAAACATTTGCACACACATCAATCTGAGTGCCAATAAGCATAAACACTATGAGTTGGCATTATTACTCTATTTGAACTCAGTTTTTTCATCAAAAACATAAATTATTTGCTAAAACCCATATATTTAGAAATAGATTTAAGATTCAAACCAACATCTTAAGTTATTTCCACTATGCTACATTTCCTCTCAACAGAAGGCCATCCCCAAAACATCTGCATTTGCTGGAATTTCAAGTTCATTTAAGACATGGTCACTTCCCTCAAGGAATTTACCGTATAATGGAAAAGACACTCAAGTAAATAATTAATAACAACAAACACTTATGAAATGCTTACTATAAAAAAGGACTGTTTTAGAAAAAATATGCCCACACACACATCTATACACTAATTTATTAAATCCTTACAACCACCCTGTGCTTAACTATTAGTATTATTTCCAAATGATAAACTAAAAACTGAGGAAAAACAACTGAACAAGCTGCCCACGGTCACACCTAGTAAATCCAGGGCTGAGAAGTTAAAAGTTAACTTTTAAAAGTTAAAAACTAAAACCAAAAATAATAAAATGTTATAGAGTTTATAACCTACATATAAGTAAAATGCATGATCACAGTAGCCTAACACCCAGAAGTGATATTCAAATATATAGTTGTAGATTCTTAAACTACCTGTGAAGTAGTATATTACTTCAAGGTAGACTGTAATAAGGTAAAGATATACTATAAACCCTAGAGCAGGCAAGAAAATAGCATAAAAATGAGTTAAATAAGCCAATCAAAACATAAAATAGAATCATAAAAAATAATTCGTCCAAAAGAAGGCAGAAGAGATAGCAAAAAGGAAATAAAAATGAGACAGATTTTAAAACTATCATTATCAATAATCACATAAAATGTAAATGGTCTAAAAACCCCAATTAAAAGACAGAGATTGACAAGCTGAATATAAAAAAGCAAAATCCAACTATATGCTTCTTCAAAGAAACCGAATATAAGTAAAAACAAACATAGTCAAAAGCAAAAGGATGGAAAAAAGATCACGCTAACCCCTATCAAAAATTAAAAAAAAAAAAAAAAGAATAGGAGTACTAATGTTTTAAGTAGATTTTAGCTCAAAGAATATTAATGGTTTGAAGGTCACTTCATAATGATAAAAGGGTCAAATCATCAAGAGGACATGACAAACCATTAAGGTTTGAACCTTCAAACAAAGATTCAAAATACATGAAGCAAGGGGTGCCTGGGTGGCTCAGCCGGTTAGGCGGCCGACTTTGGCTCAGGTCATGATCTCTCGGTCCGTGAGTTTGAGCCCCGCGTCGGGCTCTGTGCTGACAGCTCAGAGCCTGGAGCCTGTTTCAGATTCTGTGTCTCCCTCTCTCTGACCCTCCCCTGTTCATGCTCTGTCTCTCCCTGTCTCAAAAATAAATAAAATGTCAAAATACATGAAGCAAGACTTGATAGTACTGCAAGGGGAAATAAACAAATTCACATTTACAATTGTAGATTTGAACATGTTTTCAGTCATTGATAGAACAATTAAATAGAAAGTAACCAAGAAAACCGAAAACTTAAACAAGATTAACCACACTGACCTGACATTTAAGGAACAATCCACCCAACAACAGCAGAATATTTCCTTCAAGTGCACTCAGATCACTGAACAAGAGAGACCAGATTCAGGGCCTTACTACACATCCAAGTAAACTTAAAGGCTTCAAGTCATAATATGTTTGCTAACAACAATGGACCTAAATTAAAAACCAGTAACAGAAAAATATCTGGAATATTAAACAACATCAACAACAACAACGAAAACCCAAATTGGAACTAAATTATGAACTTCCAAATAATTCATGAGTGGAAAATGAAATCAAAAGGAAAACTGGTAAATCTTCCTTTATTTAAACAAAATAAAAACAAAACCATGACATACCAAAATTTGTGAAATGCAGTTAAAGCAGCACTTGGTAGGAAAGTTAGATCCTGAAATGCCTATATTAGTAAGAAGAAAGATCTCAAGTCAATGACCTAGGGTTCTATATCGGAATGACAAACTGATAAAAGATTTACAAGACCTACACTTTGAAAACTACAAATGGCCAAGGGATTAAGGAATACTAAATCAGTATTTCTCAACTTTGACACTAATGATGTTTTGGACCAGGTATTTCTTTGTTGTAGAAGCCTGTTCCTGTGCATTGCAGGATGTTTAGCAGCATCCCTGTCTTCTACTCCCCTGATGCCAGTAGCAGATGCTAACTGTGGCAATTAAAAATGTCTCCAGATATTGCCAAATGTCCCTGGTAGAGCAAAATCTCCCCCAGGTGAGAACCACTAACCTAAATAAATGGAGAAAAAGATCTGTTCACAAGATAGAAGACTCAATATTGCTAAGATGTGAGCTCTGTAGATTCAAGTATTCCCCGTAAAGATTTCAGCAAACTTATTTGCAGAAATTGACAGACTGATTCTACATCTCATAAGAAAATTTGAAGTATATACAAATTATCCAAAACAACTTTGAAAAAGAACAAAGTTGAAGGACATACACTACCTTATTACAAGAACTATTCAAAACAATTTAGGGTTTGTACAGAGATAAATCAATAGATCAATGGAGCAGACCAGAATCCAGATATAGTCCTATACATACATGATCAAGTGGTTCTCAAACAAAGTAGAAGAAAATTCAGTGGAGAATTCAACAAATGATGCTACAACAACTAAATATCCATATGCAAAAGATGAGCTTCAATACATATCCTGCACTATAAACAAAAATTAACTCAAAATGTATCACAGACTCTAAATGTAAAACCTAAAATTATAAAACTCATACACGAGAGCTCAAGAGAAAAATCTATGATCTGAAGGTAGGAAAATATTTATTAGACATGGTATCAAAACCATGATCCATAAAAGGAAAAAATTCAATTTCCTTAAAAATAAGAATTTTTTCCTCCTCTCCAACAAACAAGGATATTCCCAAATCATGTATCTGTTAAAGAACTAGAATGTAGAACATATAGAGAACTCTTCAAAACTCAGTAAAACAAGAAACCCAGTAAAAAAATAGGATCTGAATAAATATGTCACTAAAAAAATTATATTGATGGCAAATATCATTAGACATTAGGGAAATGCAAATGAAATACAATTAAATACTATCACATACTCAATAGAATACCTAAAATTAAAAATATGAACTGGAATTTTTCACATCTTGCTGGTGGGATTACAAAATACTACAACCACTATGGAAAACTGTTTATTGTTTGTTTTTTTTTTTTTCAACGTTTATTTATTTTTGGGACAGAGAGAGACAGAGCATGAACGGGGGAGGGGCAGAGAGAGAGGGAGACACAGAATCGGAAACAGGTTCCAGGCTCTGAGTCATCAGCCCAGAGCCCGACGCGGGGCTCGAACTCACGGACCGCGAGATCATGACCTGGCTGAAGTCGGACGCTTAACCGACTGCGCCACCCAGGCGCCCCTATTGGTTTTTTTTAAATAGTAAAGATTCACCTGCCATTTAACTCAACTATTCTTTTTTTTTTTTTTTAAGTTTATTTATTTTAAGAGAGAAATAGCATGAGTGGGGTAGGGGCAGAGAGAGGGAGAAAGAGAGAATCCAAAGCAGGCTCCACACTGTCATTGCAGAGCCCCATGTCAGGCTTGAACTCAGGAACCATGAGATCATGACCTGAGCCAAAATCTAAGGCGCCCCTTAAGTCAACTATTCTACTCCTAAGTATTATCCAAGAAAAATGAAACATTTCCACACAAAGATCACTACACAAATATTCATGGAGCTTCATTTCTTATAGTCCAAAACTAAAAATCACCCAAATGACCATCAACTGGTGAATGCATAAATTGGGGTATACTCATAAAATGCAATACTACTCAGTATTAAAAAAAAAAAAAAAAAGGAAGAAAGAAAGAAAGAAAGAAAGAGAAATGAACAATTCACACAATAACCTGGAAGAATCTCAAAATAATTACGCTGAGTGAGTGAAGTCAGACCAAGGTGGGGGAGGGGGGGAACTACCTACTAAAAGATTATATTTATATGAAATTCTAGAAAATGTACAATAATCTATGGTAACAGAAAGTGGTTCTATGGAGACTGACTGGGGGACAAGCAGGTGTGGGAGGGGAGAATGACAAAGGTACAAAACAGTCTGCTGGGGAAGGAGGATATCATTACCTTGACTGTGGTCAAAGCTTGTTAAAATGTATCAAAATGTGTACTTTCTATATGCACATTATATATCAATAAAGCTGTTATAAAAAACATACCCACAAAAAGATTGACACATCAATGTATACAGCTGCTTTACTCACAGTAGCTGACTACTGGAAACCAACCACACACACACATCTAAAAGTGAATGTGGTATATCTGCACAAGAGAATACTGCTCAAAAATCAAAAGAAGTGAGTTGCTGATATACAACACGTTATGATGAATCTCAAAAACATTATACCATGTAAAGTTACATAAAAGAGTTCATAATGTATGGTTCCATTTATATGAAATTCTAAAACAGGCAAAGCTAATTTGTAATGACAGAGAACAGTGGTTGCCTGGGGCCTGGAGGGTAGGCAGGGTTTGGGGAGAAAAGGGGTGTAATTGGGGACTGACTGAAAAGAGGCATAAAGGAACTGTCTGGAGTGATGAAAAACGTACATTTAACAGAAAGTACATTTTATCATATGTACATTATACATAAACTAAATTAAAAAAAATTTTTTTTCGGGTATTTAAGACAGAAGCTTAGGGGTACCTGGGTGACTCAATCGTTTAAGCGTCAGACTTTGGCTCAGGTAATCATCTCAGGGCTTGTGTATTCAAGCCCTGCGTCCAGCTCTGCGCTGACAGCTCAGAGCCTGGAACCTGCTTCGGATTCTGTGCCTCCCTCTCTCTCTGTCCCTCTCCAGCTCACACATTGTCTTTCTCTCTCTCTCTCTCTCTTTCTCTGTCTCTCTCTCAAAGATAAATATTTTTAAAAATTTTGTTTTAATTAAAAAAAAAAAGACAGAGGCCTAGATTCTATCCTAACTCAATACTTACTGCTTTTCTTAGGAACTTGTTTAAGCCTTCAGCATCTGTTTTCTCACATATAAACAATAACAAGGTGAAGTGAGTACATGTTAAAGGAAACTGACTGACAAGTAAGAAGCAGTATTAATATTATAAACACTCAAAAGTCCTTCTAGAGCATAATTTTCCCATGTTATTTTCTACTTCTGTCTTTAGTTTGTTTCATTCCTGAACTACAGAAGAAAAAACTAAAATATAATGACTTTGAGATGAAGGCAAGAAAAAGCAAAAGTTCTCAAAGACGAAATAGTATAACTGAAAATTAATAATCTTCTTAAAGTAAAAACTCTATTGTCTCTTTTATGGCTTGACTAGAGAGTACATACTTTGAGCAGGATTTCTGTACCACTTAGATTACTGATTTAGTTCCCACATTCCAATGAAGTAGGAAAATTATGAAGTCTTTAATATATAAATGGTAGATGTGTACAAATATTTCTATCACAGAAATAAAGAATACTATTATTTTTTTTCAGGCATTCAAAGTAGGAAAATTATGAAGTCTTTAATATATAAATGGTAGATGTGTACAAATATTTCTATCACAGAAATAAAGAATACCATTATTTTTTTTCAGGCATTCAAAGAACACATTTCCAACCCATACTCTCACAAACCTGAAAGCAATTACACTTTTGACAAAGTCTTTGGCAGAATATCATATAAAGGCTCAAATTCTGATATTTCATCTGGAAATACCCATTTGAATCCAAAGTCCCCAAACCACAGGGACACATGACAATTATACAGGATTTTAGACTGATGTTTTTACAAACCACTTTGGCTGCTTTGGGCGAACTTATTGTACTTCATTTTTATATATCTGAAAATGAAAATTTAATAGCTATAGGGAAGTTGTGTGACGTTAGAATGCATTTTTTTTATTTAAAAAGTTACAATATATAGCAAGATACAAATTAGTCTGTACCTTGCTACATCTTGCAACATTTTTTGAACTAAAACATGACTGAAACAATTGTTTATAATGAAAATGATACAGAAATAACCCTGTAACAATAAAAGTGAAACCGTCTAAATGACACATCAATCTCTCATAAATGTTAACATGCAGAAATTGTTAGTTGCCCCTCTATCTCTACCTTCCCCTTTTTACACGGTAATGGAAATTACTGGGCATAGAACACATCTGATGATCACATTTCACAGATTTCCTTGCAGTGAGATGAAGCTTTGTGACTTAGTTCTGGACAATGGATGTAAGCAAAAGTAATGTATGCAACTTTAGGTCATGGCCTTAAAGAAAATACACACGCTCTTTATTTTCTCCTTAACTCAGTCCTATTGCCTAAAAGGTGAACATAACAGCAAAGCTACAGCAGCCTTCTTGGACCAGTAGATAAAAACTGTCTGTTAAAAATGGCAAGGCAGGGAACGCCTGGGTGGCTCAGTTGGTACCTCAGTGGGTCCAGAGTCTCTCTCTGCCTCTCCCCAACTCGCTCATGCTCTCTCTCTCTCTCAAAAACAAACAAAAAATAAAAATAAATAAATAAGTAAAAATGTCAAGGCAACAGGATTTAAAAAAGACTGGGCCTCCAACATCATAAAGCCATTATATTAACCCTCAACTGCCCATCTGTATTTTTAAATCAAAGAAAAACAAACCTCTAAAGTACTTAAGTTGTCAAATTTTCAGCCTAAACTGTATCCCAGCTTCTGATCATGGGGGCAGTGGAGACAAAGAAAAAGGAATAAAAAATAAACTTTACTATAATTCTAAAAGAGACCCATAGCTAATTCTCTTTTGTGTGTGTGTGTGTGTGCACGCGCATGTGTGTATTATGTTTAATTGTGCTTCAAACCTCATGGCTTTCCTTCATTAGGGCTATTTTTAGAGCTATAAAACCACAGTATGTTAGATGACCTGTAATGAACTCAAGAAATCACTTTAAACCTTTATAGATGACAAAACAGAAGTATGAGCAAACAAATAATGAGCCCAAGGTTATTCTTATCAAAAATTATTAGATCTTTTTTTTTTGTGGCTCATAAACAAGTTTTTTCTGAAGAAAAAGAGCAAGTTATGAAAGGAAAAAAGGAAAACATTATTAACTAAGATGTATTGTTTGCATGACAAAGAATATACTGCAAAATCAGGAATTGCAAATGGCAAGAAAATAACAATGACTTATGAAGTATAAGAAAAATCTCTCCTGAATGGGGGTTACTACTTATAATGAAGAGATGAGTTCTAAATACTTGTTGGGGCGCCTGGGTGGCGCAGTCGGTTAAGCGTCCGACTTCAGCCAGGTCACGATCTCGCGGTCCGTGAGTTCGAGCCCCGCGTCGGGCTCTGGGCTGATGGCTCGGAGCCTGGAGCCTGTTTCCGATTCTGTGTCTCCCTCTCTCTCTGTCCCTCCCCCGTTCATGCTCTGTCTCTCTCTGTCCCAAAAATAAATAAAAAAACGTTGAAAAAAAATTAAAAAATAAATAAATAAATAAATACTTGCATAATATGTTTTCATCTAGAATAATCTACTGCCAACAGAAAAATATTGGTGAAGGGCAGGAAGGGTACCAGAGGTTTATACTGTGTGGAGAAAGGTAATGTCTAGCTGGTCATTCAACATTTATTCCAATGGCAATTAAGTTAAAATAAAAACACCTATGTTATCTTTAAAGAAAAACTAATTAGAGCATAAATGAAATTTTGGGTGTTATGAGCTCAAAAGGAATCTCATGACAATTATGCACACACTCCCTACAAAAAAGGTGTATAACATTCACATTATACATTTTTAAATATTTCATTGCTTTGGATTGACAATTATTTCACTCTGATAAAACACAAGATAGTATTTTCAAAAACTCACATATTTTTGAATACAAAAATCAGCCATTACTTTCTTTAAAAAATTTCCCTCTAAAAAGATTTTTGTAAAAGAATATTTTATATAAATTTCAAGTAAGTCTTATATGACTGAATACCCAAAATGTTCAAATTATGCAGTGATCTCCAGCACAGAATTAAAAACATAAAACTTCTTGAACTGATGGCAACAAATGACTAAAAACCATGACCCTGAGAGGTATAAAACTGGTAGTAACTGTACTTAGGACTCATGGGATATCCTTTGCACTGGGAGAGTAACCTTATGACAACAAATGACAGGATTCACTACAACTCTCTGGACGGAATCTACATTCATTCTTTTCTTCTAAGTATAAGAAGATTTTGGCCACAATCGGATGTCTGTGTCCATCAAGCAAAGGATTACAAATTCCTTTTAAATTTTTACATCATCCAAAGCACTATAACCCTTAAGAAGGATTCTGCCATGTGTCCAATTGTCCGCATATTTTTGCCAGCAGATGAATTTACAAGATATTGTCACTATGAAATTCAATTTCAGAAACACATCCTGAAGCACTGGGAGATTCCCATGGCAGTTTGGCCAAATGAACTTGTAATTTTCATCTGCATCCATAAGGCTGACCACAGCACCACAAACTGAAAATTACACTTCATTCAAATATCCAAAAATATCTTTCAAGTATGCCAACTCATGAAAAAACTCATGAAACTCTTCTGAGAGCACCATTTCTTTTTCTCATAAGCAAATTAATAGATGAAAAATAAGGAAACAGTTATCTACACTACAGTGTAGTGCTCTAAGACATATCCTGGGACATACTGGGAATCGCTTATTCTGTTTCCATTTCTTGAGAAAACCTGTTGAAAAGTAGCATTTCAAGGTTTTCTCTCTCTCAATAAAGTTGATTATATCCAAGGTGGTAAGCAAGACACCTTTTAGGATAATTGTCACAGTTTTTAATGCTGATTCATGCCAAGCCAATTGTAAAAGACATAGATCATGAATCCTTGAAGTTCTTTCTTCACAAAAGCAGCAAAATCAGATGTACTTCCAAGTACTCCATCCAAATCCAAGCAAACCCCCCAAGTCAAATACAGCAAAAGCCTTTCAGGCTTCCAAAAGGTAACTCACAATCTTGGAATTTCTCACGCATCAGTGTACATAAAACAGATAAAAACCAGAAACTAGCTACATGAAATAATGTCAGTCATTACACATGAATGCTTGTTGAATGGGAAATGGTACTACTTCCAATTTGATGATAATCTGCTTCAAAGTATCAGAAGAAAAAGTCGAGAGCTCTTTTGAACATAACATCATTTGATTGTGCTTCGGTCATAGGAAAGAACACTTTGCAATAAATAACAAAATTTCAGTAGTCAGTTCAGACCTTACCTAACCTATTTTAGATTATCATTTTAAGGACCTCAGCATGTTGAAACTTACATAAATTGGATAAGTAGAAAAAGTATGTATCCTCTAAACAGAAATAATTACCGAAGCCAGTCTCTCTGTGTTATTCTCTATAGGTTAACATACATTTCAAAATAATGATTCCATCTGTTGCTTTACATGTTTCTCTAATTGGTGAAATCCCTTTAATCATTCTGAATTAAAGAGTCATTTTAAAGGAATTTTTTTAACTCAATTTAGTTCCAGCACAAATTGCCAATAACTGTCTCTAAACATAATGGGCTAAAAATTTCCCTCCCTGTATTCTACTATAGACGTCGTATCAGAATGATAAACCACTGGTCAAAAGCAAATAATTCAATCTCTGATTATACCATAAACTTAGGTAAAATATATAAACAGTACATTTTGATGCATATGTTTGATACAGAAACCACCCACTTTGATCTGAATTGGTATAAGAACTAAAGAGGACAAGTAGCAGATATTCTTGTCTGTAAAGCATGTAAGCCTTGAAAAACTTGGGTTGAAATTTATTCCTATTTTAGTATTTCTAAGTTTGATACATACATAAAATACCTTAATTCCCAAGGACATGTCTTATTGAACTTAATTTTTTCGATTTGTAATTTCAAATACATTCTAATGAAGTTGAGAATAAGTCATCATTATTAAATATTATTGGAAAATATATATTCTTTCTTAAAATCAGTATTTTCCAAAACGTATTACAATAAACTTTGCCTCAATGGTCGAAAGCTTCTGACCCCACTTTTCAGAACTATTGATTCATGTAATTATCTCTATTATCCTTATTTTTAAACCATTAGCAACTAAATACATTTCCTAATAATTATTTTTCACAATTAATTAATATGAAGCATTTAATGACTATAATGTTGAATGAAGCATTCTTCCAACTTGGAAACAGAGTACTTCTCAAACTTTGATTTCCTAGGTATTCTGGTAATAAGCTAGTTACTTAGAAAATTCCTCAATAAATGCTCTGACATTTTACCACTTACAGTATTATGGAAAGTTTTACTTACTGAAATATCTTTCAGGTTTTTCTCAAAGGAGAAATGACAAGACTCTTTAGAAAAATCAAACTTGTATGCATCAGCTGGTCCTCCTCCTGATATCAATACTTTCCTCAGTTCATCAACATATTTCTCTTTTTCCATTGCCATGTCATCAGCTTCTTGAGAAATCTCTGATTCGGAAACTATGGGGGACAAAAATAAGTTTCAAAATGAAAAATAAATTCCTAAACATGAGAACATACTTGATTACCTGTTGCTACTAATTTATCACTTATGTTACAGAAATTTAAACAAAAGGTAAAACCAATCCCCATATCACACGTTTTTAAGTAAAATTATACCATTTAACTGAACTAGCAATTTTTTAAAATGTTATTATTTACTTTTGAGAGAGAGAGAGAGTGTGTGAACAGGGGAGGGGCAGAGAGAGAGGGGCACAGAGCATCTGAAGCAGGCTCTGAACTGACAGCAGACACAGCCCAATGCGGGGCTTGAACTCACGAACCATGAGATCATGACCTGAGCCTAAGTCAGACGCTTAATTGAGCCACCCAGGTGCACCTGAACCTAGTAGTTTTTAAGAAACATGTTAATTTAGCCTCAAATCTCATCTGAAAAACATTAGACTCCTTGCATTTTTTTCTGCCCTCAAATGAAATACATGCATTGTAACTTACTAGAAAAACTACCGTCTTGTATACCTGCTCCTATGTCAAAGTCAGATAAATTATTCCTTATGATGATTAATACGCTCAGTATTTTACAACATCTTTCTTGTCTCAATTATTAAAGAGATAAAATAGTCTATAGCCTATTTTTCACTCACATGGGCTGAGTCAAATTAAAGTAAAAATGGAGTTCATTCTTCTCATCTCATTATGTGCCAACAATAAAGAAAGTGGATGAGGCAAGTGATGAGGAAGAAAAGAGAAGGGAATTAATATTTATTGAGTGTCGCCTGTGTGACATACAGTATATTACAGATCCGGCTTCCAATTCTCTCACCTAGGTATATTGAAAGCTGATGCTCTATTCATCTATAGAAATTGTTACTTCAACAATTATATTCTCAATTCTAGATATTCTCTTTCTTTTTCATAATATCCTGTTCCACACCCTTTCTTTAAATATTGGAAGGCTTTAAATATACTTAAAATCTCTTTCAGATTGGTCTCCATGCAGGGTTCTTAGAGTATTAATTCTATTTCTACTACCTGCTGACACATTCTCATTCTGGTTTTTGCCTTTCAAGCTTTGCAATGTTTGAACAAGACTCTCCTCTAGCCAGAGTTTCATCTGATCTGGGAAACAGAGGTGGCCTTAAATGAAGGTTGCTAGTTTAACTTTCTTGGAGTCTCTATAGGCCTTAACAGCTCCGGACCAGTTTTGAAAGTTACCTTCTTCACTTGTTTTTTTACATCTGAAGCAGAGTTCAAAGGTAAATCCCCCACCCCTCATTCATACCTAACACAGGCTTAGAGATCTGATTTTTGTGGATTTTTTTTGTTTATTATTTATTTTGAGAGAGAGAGTGGAGGGAGGGGAAGAGAGAAAGAAAGAGAGAGACTCCTAAGCAAGGTCTGTGCTCAAAGTGCAGCCCCAGTGGAGCTCAACCTCACAAAATCAAGAGTCCGGAGGCTTAACTGACTGAGCCACCCAGGCGTCCCTGATTTTTGTTCACGCTTTTATTCACTCATAGCTCTTAGTGACTGGTCTGATTCTATGTTGCATCTTCAAACCAGAGAGTAGGTTTTGTTTTTGTTCTGTTTTTCTTTTTTAGGATGATTTCATTCACAGGATAACTTTTCAGTTTCCTTTCTTGACATTTAGAGCGAGTTCCAGTTCCTTGAGAGGCCTGCACTCTCAACATTCCGCCCCACTCAGGTAGTGCAGTCACAGTCATTTAGACACACATCTAGTTCAGATATTCCATGGACCTATAGTTAAGTTCTAGTTCCCATTAACCACTTTGGTTTCCCGATACCTTTTCATAGATGGCACTGGGGATTTCCCTTTATTACATTCTAAAGCTGCAACGTGTCTTTTTGCTTTTCAAATTACAAGATTTAACCTAACATTTGTTTGAAACGTGTGTGGTTGGATGGTTTCCTGTGTCAATTCAGGCTACTGCAATGATGAAAGACTCATGTGGTCCCATCTTTTTATATTCAAAGGTTACATTTATCCATTTTATCCCTTATAACACTGATAGACATTTTCATTTCTCAAATGCTAAAATTGAGGCTCAGAGCAAGTAATGCTCTACGGACACAGAGTAGATACGTGGTCAAACTGGGGTTCATACTTATCGTCTCTGCTTGTTTTGTGGTAAGGCAGATACGGGACACTGGAAAAACTATTTCTTTCCATGATATTAAAAAAAATACATTAGTATGATATACTACAGAATATACTACAATGGAATCTTTACTAAAGAATCTCCAAAAATTTAACATGGATTTTCATTCCACTGGTCTGAATCCTATCAAGTGTGTCTGGAAGCCTCATGACAGGCAATGAAGAAAAGGGTTTGAAATATCTCCATATATTTTTCATTACCCTTTTTTGGTAAGTTCTGATATTAAAATATGAATGTTAACACAGACTTTGAAAAGAGGTAAGAATAAAGATATTTTATATTCTTTTTAAAAATATTTTATGTTCTTTACATGATTTTACAGCTTCTAAAATACTTTCATATATTTTGTCTATCTCTGAAGCAGAGGCAGATTTAAGATGATCACCACTATGAAATCTAACTGACCTTCTAAATACCCTATTGGTGCTACTGAAAAAAAAACCAAAAACATAAAAATAAGAAGACAAATGCTTCCTTTTAAGGAATAATTTCATATTTTATAATTTTGAAGTTATAAAGACCTAGGAAGAGAAAATATTTCACAGAGAAATAGGAAATAACATCTGTAGAAACCATCTTTAATGCCACTACAGAAAAAAATTATAAGAAAACACAAAAGAAAATTATGTCTACTGATGAAACATCCAGTAAAAAGCATTCTAAATTTCATTAAAATGAAAAGATACTTACCTGAAAATATTTCAGAGAATTTATTCATTCAACTCTCTTATTCAAAACAATACTTAATCAGCATCTACTATGTGCCAGGTAACATTCTACACACCAGGAATACAAGTTTAACAGACAGAGAAAAATGCCAGCCTTATGCAGCCTAGATTCAAGTGCTAACATCTTAGGTATTCTCTTCGATATTCTCTTATGTTATGCCATCTGTGAAATGCTGTGATGATTATTGTTATGGAACATGCCATTTTTGAGGGAAAAAAAAACATGAAAGGAAATTTTCTATTTACATTTCCCCCTTTAAAAACTGTGAGAAAAAAATTCAGAAAAAAATGTACTTGAACATTTCCATTAATGGTAAATGTGAAATTTTGACTGCCTATTTAAAACTTCAATCCTGGAAAAACTTGGTCACCAGTTTTGAATTTTGTGCTAAGAACATCTGGAAGAAGCACAGCTGTAAGCATTCAATGTTCCAAAACCTTTGGTGACCAAAAATAAAAGCCATGGAAATAATAAAATTCAGCAAGGATACAGCTGAACCGCATAATAATGGCATAAAAAGGGAGCAGGCCAACATGACCAAAAACCAAGGAATTGTTCTCAGACATGTAGGAATCAAGAAAGCATCATTTTAACACTATTTGTGGGTAGATGAAGATGTAAATAAGGAACGAAGATTTTTTTCTTTTGGATACTTATGCATAAGGAACCGAAGACCGTGCATATCCTAGGTTTGTGTCAGTGCTTCGAAGACCACCTTATTATCCCATTAGGGATCTTGCTGTTTTGATGTTCATTTATTTGAGAGAGAGAGAGAAAGAGAGAGCACATGTGAGCAGGGGAGGGACAGAGAGAGAGACAGGATCACAAGGAGGATCCCAAGCACGCTCTGCATTGTGAGTTGTAGAGCCTGAAGTGGGACTCGATCTCACAAACTGTGAGATCCTGACCTGAGCAAAAATCAAGACGCAGACGCTTAACCAACTGAGCTTCCCGGGCGCCCCCTATTAAGGATCTTTGATGATATCACATCAAAGGTACTCTACTACCTTTATTAAAAATCCTTTGTCCACTGAACCCTGTCATATAATCTCCAAATAGGCCACTAAATATCAATGCTTAGGCCACATATAAGTAGATATAATTATGTGACAATAAATGTGTTAATAAAGTTTAATTTACTTTTCAATGAACTTTAAACTACTCTAGAGATGGGTAATATACGTTTCTCTTCACTGACTAAAATTCTTATAAAGGTCACATAATAGTCATCAATCATTAACCTACTTTGTGACTTAACTCTGCGATATAACCCTCTATAATGTTGAAGTGATGACAGACCACATGATAATTAGACCTCAAAACATTCATTAGATAAAACATTACTAATGGAAAAGAAATCAGTGAATTTAGTGTGTGGGAGATTAAAAGGAACCCCACATCCTTTTAATTTCACTCAAATGAAAAGAGAAAAAAAATTATCCAAATTGAAGGTTGCAGCAATCAAAAAATTGTACAAAAAAAACAGGATGAGGTATAGGAAGGAAATCCATTTTCATGTTTCAATTATGTAATTGTTTCAATGTTCTTAATCATGTTATTGTCTATCTATAAAGTGCCAAACCAAATCATATTTATGTAATAAGCCTTAACTAAACATGGAAACAATGTTATATTATTTGGCTTGATACTTTGTCCCTGAAATGTACACAAGAAAATAGAAATGAATAATGAAAGATATAAAACATTTGTGAGATTAAAACTTAAATATTTTTGAAAATAAAATGACCATATATGGTGCATTATAAAATGTTCTGCTTGAAAGCCTGTTTAGTAAGGAAGCCAAAATGTTAACAATTCACCAAGGATACAGAAATCATACATCACATTTTTCTCACACTATTCATTAGCTGGAAAACAAACGGCAAAATATACTACATTTACGACTAATGTCAACATTAAATAAATATACAACTGGAGTTTTCATTAAAAAACATGCTAACTCTAAAATAAATGGTTCTCTTTCTTTTCTTTCCTAGCAAGTTTTATATGTTTGAGGCATCTTTTCATTCTCTCTTCCAAAGAATATCTATTGAGCATGTATTTTCTAGGCACTGATCTAGATACTTCTAAACAATAACTGATGAATCACATGCATTCTTGCTCCTAATTAATCTAGCCTAGGGAAACAATATTCATAATAATAGTATTAAGAACAACTGCCAGCACATTCTGTTTGACATACACAAAATGTTCCATAAATGTAAATTCAACTTAAATTTCCGGTTAAATCAAGATTTAACAGTTAATCGGAGCACTCGCTTATTCCCAATCCTTAGTAATAAAAAAAAAAATTAAAACAACATTTTATTGTTCTTTGCTTTGGTGAATGAAGTTTACTAACTAGATTACAATTTATATTTTCTTTCGATAATTACATCTCTTAAAGCATCTCAAAGTCATCTGTCTACTCATAATTTATTATACAGAATAAGCCATTTGTCAACTGTCAATATCTATGTTATAAAGAAAGTATTCAGTATTCCCTACATACAAGCAACCACTTCACCTAGGACCCGTATCCTGGGCTGTGCAGTTGAAACTGCTCTCTCTCCAGATAACTGGCATTAACCTACTGCCATGATCTTCAACCCTATGCACCTCCTTTTCAAAACAGAGCTATTGTCACCTGGGTACACCTTTACCAGCATACACAGAACTAACCTGACAAGTTCTGACTCATAAAAGGCAACAACTGATTTCTCTTACATAGAAATTTACAGCTGGGGCAACTGGGTGGCTTAGCTGGTTGATCATCTGACTCTCGATTTCAGCTCAAGTCATGATCTCAGGGTCATGAGATGAAGCCTTACATCAGGCTCCATGCTAAGCTTAAGATTTTCTCTCTCTCTCTCTCTCTCTCTCCCCTCTGTCCCTCTCCCCTGCTTGCGCTCTTAAAAAAAAAAAAAAAAAAAAAAGGAAATTTACAGCTTAAACAGAGACCATAACAGGTACTGCAAACATTATCCTTGAAAACTCTTTATTTTAATAATACTTACATCAGCATTCCTTGCTGTCAAAAAAGGAGAATTAAAATAAATAAATAAGTAAACTCTGCAAGTATAAATTCAGTTTGACTGCACTGTGTAACAGAATTTTTAACATCCAAGAAAGAAAACTTTACCATGTAATTTTAAAAGACGATATAATAATTACAGTAACAAGTTTTAGGGAAATATTTCAAAATTGATAGAAGATACAAATGGTATATAAATTAACATGACAAATTTATTTTACCTAAAACATTATTTACAACATAACTCTAGAAATGACTGTTACATAACTGCGTAAATACTTTTTCAAATCTTTCAATAAAATACTTTAATAGAGTATAAAAACTGCTATATGAGCAAAAGATAATTCCATGTATTTTCACTTTAGACCTGCCATGTTCCACAAATAATAATTAATTGCAGGGTCATCAGACTTTTTAAAAGATCACTGCCAAACATAAATTAAAAGTCTATTTCATGAAGTAATAGCGAAAATACCACATACAGTTTGAACCTTGATTTACAAAATTTTACACCATGGATTCTGTTTTGTTTTTGTTACATATGTAATGCATGTATACTAGAAAATAATTCAAACAATATAAGTGTGTGAAATAAAAAGCAAATCACTACCACCCCACTCCTCCAAGCCAACACAATCCCTTGGCCCAGCCAACCCACCTTCTTATGCCTCCCAGTATTTCCCTGGGGTCCTGAAAATACATATATGTATAAACTACTATTTATGTTTTGTATAAAGACATCATTTAAAAACTCTGACCAACTCTAAGTATTAAGACTAAACTACTAACCAGAATTTACTGGGTTACATGCTAATTTATCTATCCTTCTATTAATTATATAAAATGGCATTCAATCTTAACAAATCTACACATAAATTAGACAGCAATAACAAGTAAAAGCAATCATGCTCATTTTACCCAGTAGCTACTAAAGAAACACTTTAATATGAAGTATCACTGAGGACTAAAAAACAGCACATTACTGAAATTTCACCTTTAAAAAACTTGCTTTGAATATTACCTGTTCCGGTCCATGCTGACTGACCATCAGTAAGTGTAATAACAAAACCAGATGCTAGCGTTCTCTCCCAAGCAATTTGTAGAAAATGAATTATATCTGGTTCAGAAGCAAAACAAATTCTGCTTACTTTTCTTTCCATTTCTGGTCACCTGTTATAAAATAATTAAATTAATATTTTTGTAAGAAACTTTGGCTATCAAATAATAATGTTTTCTTGTTTTCTTAATTTTTTAATGTTTATTTATTTTTGAGAGACAGACAGAGACAGAACATGAGTGGAGGAGGAGCAGAGAGAGACAGGTAGATACAGAATCTGAAGCAGGCTCCAGGCTCTGAGCTGTCAGCAAAGAGCCCGAAGCAGGGTTCAAACTCACGAACTGTAAGATCATGACCTGAGCCAAAGTGGACATTTAGCTAACTGAGCCACCCAGGCACCCTAAATAATAATGTTTTCCATATTGGTCTCTCAGCTACACAAAGCACCAAAGAAATATTAGCAAAATAGAACACTGTACAATAGTTAACCAAGCATCAAACAGTAAATCATAGTTCTATTCAATATTGGTTTATAATTTTTACAGATAAAACAGAAGCCCGTAAGTGCCAAACGAGGTGCCCAAGTTGTGTGCTGAAAAAAAAAAAACTATGCTCACCAATATGAATAAAGACTTTTCTTACTAATCCCACTTTCATTTCTAATGATTAGAGGTTCTTTTTCTATGAATTCAAAAACCATTGTTCTGCTAATTTACTCTAGAATCTTGCCCAAATTGACCTCAAACTTACCAAACTGTGGTATGACACATATTTGATTCAAAGCAAATAACTATATTCCTTCTAATACTGGAATATCCCTTGACCATGTGCACTTCATTAAGAGAGGCTGAAAGGGGCACTTTGGTGGCTCAGTCGGGTAAGCATCTGACTTCGGCTCAGGTCATGATCTCATACACAGTTCATGAGTTCAAGCCCCACACTGGGCTTGATCCTGACAACTCAGACTATGGAGTCTGCTTCAGACTCTGTGTCTCCCTCTCTCCCTTCCCCTCCCGCACTCGCACTCGGTCTCTCACTCTCTCAAAAACAAATGTTGAAAAAATTTTATAAAAAAAAGAGAGATATTTAAGCTGTAGAAACCAACATCCAAAACAAAAACTACCCTAAAAATTACAAATATACAAAGAAAAAAACATTACAAAAAGTCAAAACCAGGAACAAAGCACACAAATTGCCAAAGATGAAAAACTAGAATTATTCTTTAATCACAAAGCATGAATCTCTTGCTAGATGATCCTTAAAAAGCTAGAAAGAATTCTTGGGGTGCCTGGGTGGCTCAGTCGGTTGAGCATCCAACAGCTCAGGTCATGATCTTGCGGTCTGTGAGCTCGAGCCCCGCGTCAGGCTCTGTGCTGACAGTTCAGAGCCTGGAGCTGCTTCAGATTCTGTGTCTCCCTCTCTCTCTGTCCCTCCCCCGCTCATGCTCTATGTCTCTCTGTGTCAAAAATAAATAAACATTAAAAAAAAATTTTGTTAATAAAAAAAAAAGCTAAAAAGAATTCTTTAATCTTTTATTCAGGGAGAAGGTACAAAATTTCTTCCGTTTTTATGAACAAAATGTATAACATGCTGTAAAAATCCAAAGTAAATTGTTAACTGACACTTGACTGACAACTGATTAGTAAGTTTTAACAAGAGCAAAATCTTAAAGCAGTTTTAATTCACTTCCTCAATTTAAAACTACTATATTCTTGGGGCGCCTGGGTGGCTCAGTCGTTTAAGCGTCAGAGTTCGGCTCAGGACATGATCTTACGGTTTGTGAGTTCAAGCCCTACATCGAGCTCTTTGCTGACAGCTCAGAGCCTGGAGCCTGGTTTGGATTCTGTGTGTGTGTGTCTCTCTCTGCCCCTCCCCCGCTTGTACTCTGTCTCTCCCTCTCAAAAATAAACATTAACAATTTTTTTAATTTTTTAATTAAAAAAACTATTACATTCTCATAAAGCATATTATTTTTCTCAATTAACAATTGCATATGAGAATACCAACAACTGAAATATGAAGAAACGCCCCTTGTCAGCTCTTTACACAATTGAATATGAAAATAAAAACAACTCACTTTGTCAGCTCTTCACAAAACCAATTTTACTACAAATCTCTATCTTCTGGGAGTGGAGGAGATGCTTAATTATAGAATGCTAGAGCTATTCTATCTTACAGTAAAAAGCGTAAGGAAGCAGGGCAATTTCCAGAATAAAAGAAAGAGTATCTAAAATTAAGAATGTAAGATACCTCTAAATTGATAAATTAACAATAATTCTAACTGCTACCTAAAGTGTACTCAGAGGAATGTTTATTCTTCTTCCCAGTAAGAGACAAAGTTTTAAAATAACCATACTTGAAGCCACACCAATTAAGCATGTTTGTGTTAAAAATATACAAATCTGTAGACTTGACTATAACATAATCACTGAAAAAATATAATTCTTTTTAAATATTTCATTTAGTCAAAAATTTTCCTACACTGAGGTTTTTTGTTTTGTTTTGTTTTTGGGGGGTTTTTTGTTTGTTTTGTTTTGTTTTTTGCCTAGATGTGCTTACTTCTGAAATGCTTTATTCATTTGGGAATATTTTCTTTTAAATCAATTAGTCAAAACCACTTACCATGCAGCTAATTACCCACATGCTCTGTAATCCTTAAATTTGAAAATTACTGGAAAATGCATATTGCTGTTTTTCTATGCCATTCATTGAAAAAGACACATAGCTAAAAGCCTTACATAATTCTCATAGGCCTCAAATCCACAACTTTGGTTGGGGGAGGGTAATAGAAACTACTTATAAAGGCCACTTTTTGCCTCTAGAATTTATATACAGACACACAGATATACAAACTGACACTGATTATTTCATCTTAAATAAGCCTCAAGAACATGGCCATTGTTAGCAATTAATGTAACTTTGTGAAAAAGAAAACTCAGCACTTAGAACTGCTGATAAAAAGCAACTGGTTTCACTGATATTTTTACCCTAGGGGGGGCCAAAAGACAAATTAATTATTGACACAAAGTAGTCTAAAATTGATTATTTCAGATATTTCATCCTACTTTCACAATGATACACAGGGCTTTAACCTCAACAATGTTAAAAAGACATTTAGGGATCAGATTTGTTTTAACATCTTTGAATTATTCATGTTTCAAATATTTTCCATTGTCTGGTCAACTCTAGGTTTTTATAGCTAAAACTAAATCAAATTATTTTAAAGATTCCATTATTTTATTGTACTCAGATTTGAAACTGTGGATGCTGTGAGTCATGTTTAAGCACTTGCATATTAATAGCACAAGTCAGTATCCTGTAAGTACTTTGTAGTGAGTGCCTCAGTAGCCTCAGATATGTCTTCTATCAACCGAGTTTTAATTTCCTGATAATATACTATTTGAACCACTTTTGAAAGAAATTCATTCTTTACTTACTGAGGTCACCCCCTCATTAAATATCAAATACAAATTATCTAAGAACTAACCACAAAGCAGAAGAAAGGATGACTTGCCATGTCTTTTAAGATTCCTAAGGGCAAACCAATGATGTCTTTGCTTTCGCCAGCCCTATAAATGGGAATACTCAGCCATAGTTTTTCTGCCCCAAGAATACTTCAAGAAAGGGGTGGAATCCTCTTCAGAAGGACTGATTGATTAGGACCATAAGAAAGCCTATGTTTTGTTTTCTAAGGGCACTAAAGGTCGCACTGGTATCAGCACCTCTCCCAGCCAGAGCCAAGGATCTAAGACATGCCTGCAGGTGGAAACAGTTGGGTCCCACCCCAATTTGTACATCAGTAGCTTTATTGAGAGCTCAGAACAGTTGAGAATTGAGAAGCTTATCTTTAGTACTTTGTGTCTCTGATACTTGGCTTCCTTCTTAGGAGAGAAATAAGTTGTTGGCTGGTATGCAGTTGATGTGATCTACACTCTGAACAAATACCATTCACAGTTGCCTCTGAATAAACAAGACGCTTTTTAAATTAGTTTACAAAGAATTTTGTATGCCCTTTTGGATGCTGATAAGAAGCAGTGCAGAAGCCAACTCTCTTAGGTCAGCTCAAGTTAGTGACAACACTGTATCATTGATAACACCATTTTGAACTTGAGCTTCTTTTATTTTCCTTTATAGTTAAATTACAGCTTCTTTTCAAGCCGCTTGGGCTGCAGGTGTTCAAACTTCTGCAGCTATGCCAGATCAGAAGAGACTAAATGCATGTTTCTAATGAAGCAATTAACTTAAGTGCCCCCTTGTTGAGAAAAGTAGGCTGATACCTAAAGTGAGTTCAGAATAAAGATTAGCACACAGCACATTGCCACTAAGAGTCTGTAATTAGATTCCTGATCATGTTATTTTGTTTAACCTTATTTTTTTCTTAAGGAAGAAAAGAAAAAAAAATGTAAATTGTAAACCAAAAGCATGGTAATAATTTTTTTTAAGTTCTATCATATTATAAAAATTCAAGGACAGGACCAAATATATTACTCAATAAAAAGGAAAGAAAGGTTTATGTCACAAACACTGGGCTATTTACTTTTAATAATACAAACGTCACACAATTCAGGAAAACTAAATGCAAAGAGGATGACTATTTTCCCATTTGTTTAGTATTTTTTTTAAAAGCATTGATTATCCATACTAATCTTAACAGAATTCCCAATTGAAGACTTTTTTTTTAATTAATAATTCATTCCTAGAATTTTCATTATTTTTTTCCTATAATTTTAATTAATAACATGCCAGTACCTACCTAAAGGGTAAATTCAGTTTTTTTAAATCAATTTACCTTTAAATTTCCAAGGCAATTAAAAATATTAAGCTAACTTTCTATAGAAGAAATCGTTTCTTGAAACAATGTTTTCACGTTCCAGTTTCCTAAACTTTAATGATAAAAAACATAATATTATTCAATATTTTTCTAATCATGTCAATATTATCCCCATTCTAGTAATTTAGGAATGAAAGTAAAGTGACCAGCGGTCCAGGTTTGTCTGAGATTTTCCTGGTTTCAACACGGAAAGTCCACGTACAGTAACCCTCTTAACCCCAGGCAAATTAGGATGGACGGTTCCCCAAGGTAAGAGTAAAATATAGCTAAGACTGTTGGCATAATCTTGTTCAAAAACTTGTAAAATACAGCTAAGTTCAAGTTACACATTAATAGTCTGATGCTTCAGAAATAAAGCATTAAAACTATAAAATAAGTCTAAAAATTAAGGCATCTTTGCCATGGTCATAGTCCATTCTCAATTACCTCTCTTATAACTGTGGAATGCCAGCTGCTGCCATTCCAAATATCGTATTACTGCTCATTTCCTCTGCTTATCTTTTACAAACACCATTAATAATCATTAGTTTCAGTGATTCATTTAAAGTTCACTTCCTCTCCTTTTTTCTTTACCCAATGAACTAAGTATTTAAAAACAATAAAAGGCCTGAATAAATTTCCCACATAAAATCTAACACCTCGATCCGAAATGCCCTGAAAATTGGACCCACAGTTTCAGAACTTCCTTTATCTTCATCAAATGGACACTCTCAATTACAAATAAACTTGGCAGAAAGGATGAGAGTATACTTATCATTTTGGAAACTTTCTAAACTTTCACAAGAACACTTCAGTCCTAATTGCAGAGTTTCATGTGAGAATGACACTTAACAGAACTGAAGAGATAAGATAATACCTGAAATACAGCATTAGCTAAACAACAGTCATTTTTTCATTAAGAACTTAGTAATTATGATTTCTTAAGCCTTGAAATTCTGACACCTCTCTTGTATTTTAATTTCAGAAGAGTGAGGGTGTTCCTATGAAATACCATCAGTTAAGCATATATACAGTCTATCCTACTTGAAAAATGTGCTGCCCAGAAATGAAATCAAACTAAACACACTTTCTGGAAAAGAAATAGGACTTGCACTGTCCTTTTTCCCGCATTCACAAACCCACCATTTACTTACAACTGTACCCATTTATCTGCCTACTTCCAATGGCAACCAGACGATGAATAATAAGATTGGGGTACAAATCAGAGTTAAACCTGAAAAAAAGATCCCTACAACATATCCTCAACTGGTGACACTACCTAATTCAGCCATACACAACTATTCAGGAACTATATGAAATTGCCAGTATTTAACAATTTTTAACCTACACACACACACACACACAAAATGACTTCACATGGTTCAAATGATAGTAAGTTATAAACAACCCATTCCTAATTGGATGAATAATTACATATTTATTTTCAAGATAAAAACAAAAGAGCAAAAGATGAACTAAGCTCATAATTGTTGTGTTAGGTGACGGGTACACAGGGATCTATTACTCTCTCAAAATCATTCTCTCAAAATTTTTAAATTTTTTCACAGTAAAATGTTTAAAAAGAAGAGGGTTCAGTAAGTATTAGTTGACGATCACGTTGATTACGTTGTGAAAGAGTACTTTTGTAAAAAGAGAAAACATCATCTATTAGAAAGATATTCTTAAATATACAACTTAAATATGTAATTTAACACTTCAAAACTTAGGACCCTATTTAAGAAGCAGTGAACTCAGTGTTGACTCTTTAGTAACAGTCTTTATGTGGTAAGCATTACACCAGAAATACTGGTATGTCATGCACCTTTGACTAACTTAGAGATGAGCACATGATTCAAGTCAAGACCACAAAGACCAGTGAAGCTCAATTCCAGGACTTTGGATATACATTCTTCTCTACTGGACTTGATGTTCTAACACTGCGAGCTTGAAGCCACTGACAACAAAACCAACAGAACAGAAAGTGAAACTGAGGTGTGGGGAGCAGCTCAGATCTGATTCCAGGGGTACCAAAATCTAGATCTAACTATAGATGGTTCAGGTATGAGGCCAAGAAGCTTTGGAATCAGTCAGACTTCAGTATGAATCCTCACTGTCATGCCTTGGTTGTGTAGACTTCAGCAAATCATTTAATTCTCTAAACTTCAATTATCTCATACCTCAATTATCTCATACCTGCAAAATAGCTTTAAGTCAGCAAACTGTGTATTCCATCAGTGACAGGAGTACCAAACTTTGGGAAACATTAAACTTACAATATTCAACATCAAACACCAAGTTTTACACTTTCAGCTTAATACGCTTACACTCTCATCACATCTAAAACACATGACATTTTGAAAAGACTGGGCAACTTTGTTATCACTACATGATAATCGGTAACAAATGATTCAAGAAGACAACTGGTCAAGGAGCCAACTTTGCATAATGGTCATAATCCTAATGATTCGGCGGGGGGGAAGTATATTCAAAACAAAGGTTCAAGTCTTGGTGACACTGCAAAAATACGTTTTCCAAGTTTTAAAAATCACTAATTAATAAGTCTAATGCTTTCTCCTTAAAACTCAACAGCTTACCTCAAAGTATCAACAAATGATCTCGGGAAGAGGGATCAAAACAATTTAAATTTTAAAATTTTTTCTCTTCCATATTTACTACACTGAAAAGAATAGATTAAAAGACTTTTATGGACCTCTAAATACAATTTTCTTTTTTATGTTTATAAGATCTTTATAGAAATAAATGTAACTCCTGGCAGAATATACAACCTCAATTATACTTTGCATCCATTCTTCACAATATAAAGATAACAGTGTGATGTGGTTAAATGATTCAATTACTATATAAAAGCCATCAATCTCTGTTATAAGAAAAGCAACAAGAGGGTCAGTCTTGATACCCATAGTTAACGCTCTTCTAGGACTGTTTTAGGACTATCATTCAAAGAATGCTCAGTTTAACCTTTTTCTAGACGTCTGCAAAACAGATGGAAGATTGTTTGTATGGTTCCAATGACTTGGAAAGCTTCAAATGTCTCTTTACTTTGCATCAAATGTTCTATTACAGTGATATTCATATGAGAACAGTAGTGAACTATGACATTCAACCAAACATATCAACTTTACTTGCTCTGAATATTCTCATTTTTCTTGAGACATAGCTGTCAAATAATAACAGAACAAATTTTCTCATCACATTTAAACTTCACAAACTTATGTTTTTTCTATTGCTAAATTCTCAGAGCATAAACTTCCCAAAAATAATAGCTAAGTCTTGACTTGAGCCAATTTTTATAAGAATAATGTGCAAGATGATGAGGTTGGTTCCCAAACACAGTATTAAGGCAAGAAATTTTGATTCAATTTATAGATGAGTATCATTGCACAACTAATTTATAAAATTATAAATTGCAACCATGCTGTCATTTTTTAAAAACATAAGCCCAAATATGAAATTATATCAGTATACTATTTTATATACCTACTATTTATATACCTACTATTTGATATCTACCTACAAATTACCAAAGAATTGTCAATATATATATTTTTTTTAATTTAACTTTAAGTGCCCCAAAGTTTACACAGATGTTATCCTACTTTCTCTCAGCAGCTGTTCATTGGACATGTCCCTTATTTATTGATATACTGTGTTCAATGCTAGGGTCACATTTCTTAAACAGGAACTTGGCAACTTCCAAACTCTATGGTAAATATTGACATATCTCAGCATGTCAATATTTATACTGTCAGGACTCTGAGGAGTCTCCTCAACAATGGGAGCATCTTAATTTCTAAGCAGCAGCTTGCTTCTGTTCCAATTGAGCAAGGTCTTACGTTATTCAATATCATTCTCACTAACTATTTGGATAAAATTATAAGTAAGCTAATAGTATCCTCTAACATAAAGACCAGATTGAATTCCTTGCTGATTTCAACATTTTGGACACTTACAGGGTTAGTAAAGTTCAAAGAAGGCACAAAATCAGGAATGCCTTCCAAGGAATATTTGTTTTTGATTACTTAATCCCAAGCCTAATCATTATTTTCATCCTCATTAATGGGGCTGAAAGCTGCTGAAGCCTTTTCAGAATTTATAGAGTTAAATTATCTCCTCTTCTGTTAGTACTAAAGGCCAGGCAACATCACAAAAAGATTGGCTTACAGACTACAACAATGATAAAAATATTCAGAGGAGAGTTTAAATTCAGAATGTTTACCATAAAAGGTAGTCGGAAGTCTAGCTCATTATCTAAGATCATATAGCATTTTAAATGCAAAATTAGGGGCGCCTGGGTGGCGCAGTCGGTTAGGCGTCCGACTTCAGCCAGGTCACGATCTCGCGGTCCGTGAGTTCGAGCCCCGCGCCAGGCTCTGGGCTGATGGCTCAGAGCCTGGAGCCTGTTTCTGATTCTGTGTCTCCCTCTCTCTCTACCCCTCCCCCGTTCATGCTCTGTCTCTCTCTGTCCCAAAAATAAATAAACGTTGAAAAAAAAATTTAAAAAAAATGCAAAATTAATTTACCTAATATGGGGGCCAACTATCAGAAATCATGTTAACAAACTAATCATTTTTAACTCAATCTTAACAGCAATTTCCATATCAGTGGAAGAAAATCTTTGCAATATCTTGAAAATAGCCTGGGATTTCCCAATGGCACACAAGCAAAAGTTTAATTTAAAGCTATTGGCAGGGGGCGCCTGGGTGGCGCAGTCGGTTAAGCGTCCGACTTCAGCCAGGTCACGATCTCGCGGTCCGTTAGTTCGAGCCCCGCGTCAGGCTCTGGGCTGATGGCTCGGAGCCTGGAGCCTGTTTCCGATTCTGTGTCTCCCTCTCTCTCTGCCCCTCCCCCGTTCATGCTCTGTCTCTCTCTGTCCCAAAAATAAATTTAAAAAGTTAAAAAAAAAAAAATAAAGCTATTGGCAGTGCAGGTGTCTAGCAAAAGCATGAATGCCTCATGAGCAGTTTGGAATTCTAGCATTCCCCTTTGAGGCAACAAAAATCTCAACAGTGTTATCCCAACAAGAGCCCAGTTTCATCAAAATTAAAAATTGCTGACTATAATAACCCTCTGTTCATCTATTTCAGCCAGTGTCTTAGAAAAAAAAGCACAACTCATGTTCTCATCAGCACTGGCAGCTTCACAAATGACAAGAAGCAAATTGCCCAGGACTATAAAATGCATTAACTACCTTCTACCTGTATAAAAAGAACTATTTTTCTATTATTTCAAGGACAGCCACCTTTTCCTAGAAAACACAGTTTAGCAAATAGAGTTAAATTTTATGCTCAGAAGATTCGGATTGAAATCACAATTCTACTGCTCCAAAGCTCAGTGACTTTGGTCACGTCATTATTATATTAAAACATTCACTGAATGCTCCCTATGTACCAAGCTTAGATATTCCCAAAATGAGTAAGACACATTCCCAACTCTCTAGTGAAATAAAAAAACCCAAAAGGAATTATTTTACAAGTTTGTAAAGTGCAGAGACAGGGTGGTACCTCCTCTCAAGAGTACATGTAAGCCAGCCTGACATTTCAAGGAAGGCTTCCTTGAATTACACCTGATATGAATCTTAAAAACTGAAAAAGGAAAAAAGGATAAGAAAAGGCATTCCAAGCACAAGAACTTGCTTGAGCAAAGGCTTGGAGGCAAGAAACAACATGATATATGAAAATGATCAACAATTCAGTGCTTCATGATGACTACAAATCAAGGATGACTAAATTCAAATAACCAGTCAAGTCCATTCATTTAACCAAAACATGCACATTTGTATGCATCAGACAGTGTTTTAGAACTTGGCATAAGGAAGCAAAACAGATAACAATTCTTGCCTTTTTAAAACTTACGGTTTAATAGGAGACAAACGATTAAAAACAATAAAAAACACGTAAAATATACAACATGGTGATAAGCTATAGCAAAAGGAGAGGATAAAACAAGAGAAAACTGGGAGTATAGGGGCCAGTAGGGGAAAGGGGGATAGTTACAAAGCCTCAATTTTAAAGGTTTTATTTTCATTATTATTATTTTTTTTTTTATTTGAGAGAGAGAATGCGAGCATAAGCAGGAGAGAGGGGTACAGGAGCAGAAGGAGAGAAAGAGAATCCTAAACTGACTACACGCTCAGCACAGAGCCCAACCCCAAGACCTGGGGTTATGACCTGATGCGAAATCAAGAGTAAGATGTTCAACCAAATGAGCCACCCAGGAGCCCCCGCTTTTTTTAAAATTTTTTGTTTCTTTTTTTTTTTTTTTAATTTTAAAGAGGCAAAGTTGCAATTTTTTAAAGGAAGTTGAGGTAGGCTTTCATGAAAGGGTGATATTTGAGCACATACATAAAGGAGATGAAAGATTTAGTTGTTTGGATGTTTGGGAAAAAGCATTCCAAGCAGATGAAGCAGTTGGTGGAAAGGCCCTAAGGTAGCCGTGGGCTTGGTATACTGAAGAAACAAGGCAGCCAATATGGCTGAGACAGAGTGAGGCGAGGAGAGAATACCAAGGGTGATGGGAAACCAGATCGTGTAGAGTTTTGTAGGCCAATGTCAGGATGTTAGCTTTTACTGTGAATCAAATGAGAAGTCATGAAACGTTTTCAAGCAAAGAAGTAATTTCACATTCCTTCTAATAAACTTTCTATTTTGGAGTAATACTGAATTTACACAAAAGTTGCAAAATAACACAGAGTTCCCATATACACCTGCCCCAGTTTCCTCGAATCTTAACATCTTATATTACCATGGTGCATTCATTAAAACAAAGAAAGCAACATTGGTGCATCACTACTAACTGAACTCTAGACTATTTGGATTTTACCATTTTTTTTCCTCTAATATCTTTTACCTGTTCCAGGATCCAATCTAAGATAACACATTGCATTTAGAATCTCACATTTTAATACAATTTCTCACCTATATTTTAAAAGTATCATTCTGGCTATTGCGTGCGAATAGATTGCAAAGAAGCAAGGAATGAAGAAAGCAGAGAGACCAGCTAGAACTATTACTGTTAATCCAAGCAACAAATCATAATGACTAATAACAGACATCCAAGGAAGAGATGATCAATGTGCTAACAGCAGAAATAGTAGGAAATGGTTAAATTCTAGATATATTTTATGGAGAGAGTCAACAAAAGACTCACTGATGGATTTGATGGACTAGAAGACAAAGCAGGGTCAAGAACGACTCCAAATACTTAACTTTGAGCAACTGGCTGAACAGAGTTGCCATCAACTGAGGTGAGAAAGATTGGAACAGGTTTTGGAGGAAAAGGAGTTCAGTTTGTAACATGTAAGTTTGCAATACCTTTAAAGAATCCTGTTGTAGACAACAGGATACTTGAGTCTGGAGTTCAGAAAGGGGGGGGGGGGGGACTAGGAATATAAATTTGGGAGTCTTCAGTATACAGATGGTATTTGAAGTCATTAAGACTTGATGATATCATCAAAAAAAAAAAAAAAATGTAGGAAGAGGAAAAGAACAGAACCAAAGAGTGAGCCTAAGAACACTTCAACAATATGAGATCAGGAAGAGTAGACGGAAGACAGAAAGAACAACCAATAAGGTAGAAAGAAAACCAAAAGAGTGGGATGTCCTGGAAATCAAGTGAAAAAAAAATATGTATCATGGAGAAGAAGTGATTAATTGTGTTAAAGGTTGCTGATAGGCCTAACACAATAAAGACTGGGAATGATCAACACCTGGAGATCACTGGTGACAATAACAAGCATTTGGGGGAAGAATGGGAGTAAAAGCTACACTTTTAAAAAGAGCACTTCGGATTGAGAATATAAAGAAGTCTTTGGAGGATTTTTGTTCAGAAGAGAAATAAATAGGGTTAGAAGTGGAGAAAGGTTAAGAGAAACATTTCTTAAATTAAGTAAAAGAAATAACATGCAAGTCAAACATGGGTCTTAAACTAAGGGCCATGGGGAAAGAATATAAAAAAGACGGGGGTGGGGGGAGAAGGACAAAAATAAACAGAACACAAAGAACCTTAATCTTAAATTAGGAAGGCTATTGAGGGTTAGAGAAAACAAGCAGTTAAGTAAAACCACGGTCTTTTATCATACACAACTACCACCAGTGTATTTTAAAAGGAAATCATACAAAAGGAAATCATTAACATCAATACTAGATACAAAATAAAAAGGAGTTGGGGGGGGGCAGCCTAGTGGTAAAAAGCAATACCAATTTAATTCAAAAACCTTTATTGAGTTTCCAAGAACTATGCAACCTGAACACTTCAAAACACCTGTTTCTTTATCTACTATGCAAAGACAAAAACGGAGGGATAATACAGCCTCATCAAATGGGATTATCAAAACTAGAAGAAGCTAGGGGCGCCTGAGTGGCTCAGCGGGTTAAGCGTCCAATTTCGGTTCTGGGTTCAAGGGTTTGAGCCCCGCTTCAGGCTCTGTGCTGGAGCTCAAAGCCTGCAGCCAGTTTAGGATTCTCTCCCTCTCTCTCTCTCTCTCTGCCCCTCCCCTGCTCATGCTCTCGCTCTCTCAAAAAATAAACATTATTAAAAATTTAAAAAAAAAAAACTGAAGCTAAATAATACTACTGATTAAAAGAGAGTACCAAAGAACTACTGAACTTAGGAAAGGGCAGTTCCTTTCCATTTGTTACTACAGAAATTTCTTTCCTGACCCAAAGGGACTAGTACACTTCGGTCCCAGGTGAAACCCATGGACAGTTTACAAAGAGCTGGGAATTGGGAGACAGAGAGAGACGCGGCCAGCGTTAGAAAAACGTCCAACAGCCTACTTAACACAATACTCCAGATTCAAGTGTTTTCCTAATCCCACAACCAATACAAGGCTTTTCCAAGGCGCTCTTAACTCTAAAGAATCCCTGAGGTGCAAAGGAAGAAACTGAAAAGAGGGCGTGGCAGATGCACGCCCTGCGCCCAAGTTTAGGGAACCCAGGCGTCCCCCAAGAGTCCGTAAACCGAAGTCTCAGGAGCATACAGTGAGAGGGATCCGAGCTGGGAAAAATCCAAACACCGAGTTCTACAGGGAAATAACAGACAACTAAAAATAAAAAAGAAAGCGAAACAAAAAAAGGACAGGACTACAGATTACTATTACTAAAATACGCAGCCCCGACTTCCGGACACTACCTCTCATTCGCTCCACTTCCGGTCTCCTCCAAAAGGCCCGCTCCTACAGACAGACGACCCGCAGCCAATGAGAGTGTCGTCCACTTCCGCCGAAGCGCATGACGTCTCTTAACTCCTGCCTTTTCCGGTTGCGAGGAACCTATCCTAGTGTCGGGGTCGCGCGGCTCAGAAGGAGGTGCCCTGACAGGCCCAACCGAACGCGGGGAGGGACCGAGAAGGGCAAGTGGGGTGGACACGCCTCTTCCGCCCTGCGCCCGGAAGGGTGATGTGGCTGGGGCTTCGCCGGCCTCACTATGGTAAGAATTGGGGCTGTGGGGTCGCAGCTGAGCTTTGTGAAGGGGTAGTGGGCGCGAGCTAGGGCCGGAGGGTTGGACGGCGGCCCTGGGTGTGCGGGCCAGGGAGTTCAGTCACTAGCTTGATTCTGCCGGGCTCGGAAGATGCACAGGCCCGGGAACCATGTGGCCCCTGCAAGCCCAACACGGAGAACCGGGGCCCACCGCCCAAGAAAGACCCCGCGGCCGCCGGTCCCAGCCTCTCCCGCAGAGTCCACTTTTCTGACTTGGTTCAAAGGAATTCGCTGGTCTGGCCTAACCCAATCATTTAAATGTACTCTTTGTGGTCAGTGACTCTAGGAGACATGGAGCTTCTCAACTTCTCGCTTGTTATTTTGCGTCCTCTAATGCCCCACGGGCCTGGCCCACACCTTAATTTTTGTCTGTTGGGTTAGTGACCTTTCAGGCCCCTTTTACTCCATTCTTTCAGTCTTAACGATACTCTTTTACAAACAGTAGATTTTAAATGATTGGCGATCTCTGCAGAAGCAGTTTTTCGCAGGAATGTACTTGAGGTAGTGCCTGGCCTGGGATCTTCCTTCCCCACACCTTTTTAAAGTTTTATGTATTATTTTGTGTTATTACAGATTCCTTTGATAGTTTGGGCCTCTTAGGAAAGCTTAAAACGAGTCATGAGAGTTTGCAAAAGAAATGCTTACATCTCCAGGCAGAGAAAAAGAGTTAAAGCCAGCATGGTGGGAGGAAAGATGTAGTAGTAATAGTGAAATCTCTCAAGCTATATCTGAAGCCATTTTACTTTTGTTATAGTAAATGCCAGCAGCTTCTACACCAGGACCTCATGGTGCACTTAATTAAATCCACAGGCCAAATGTTGCATTTATGAGCATACTTCTGGGGAAAGGATGCATGTCTTTGATTATAGTATCAAAAGAAACCATGACTCAAAAAAAGCTATTGTGGGGTGAAAGTTGCTGAGCTTATGTTCCAGAAGTTCCTGCAGAAACCCATACAATACTAAACCCTTAGACATTTAATCGAAAATTCGTTAATTGTTTCTTGCTTTACTCCAACTACTTTGATTATAGATGGGGCATAAATCACAGGGTCTTGCCTGGAGAACATTACCACTTACAGAGGAGATGGCAGTTTATTGGGAGGTTATTCATTCCTGAGCCAAGAATTTACTCCAGCTTCTTTCCCTCTGTACCACACAATCGGATGAATACACTTGCTCTTTTTTTTTTTTTAATTTTTTAAAAATTACTTATTTATTTTGAGAGCATGAGAGAGGATCCCAAGCAGGCTCTGTGCTGTTGGCGCAGAGCTGGACGAAGGGCTTGAACTCACAAACCCTGCGATCATAACCTAAGCCGAAATCAAGATTCAGAGTCTTAACCGGCTGAGCCACCCAGGTGGCCCTACAGTTGCTCTTAAAGATTGCCATTAGTGAACTGTTGCTGAACTTAGAAAATCTTCATTTTTTCAATTTAAAAATGGTAGAGTCTGTTACTCTTTTAAGTACTCTACCCCCAATGCAGGGTAGACCCAGAGAGCAAGTCACATGCTCTACCTACTGAATCAGCCAAGTGGCCCTAGAGACAGTTACTCTTAATTCTTGCATAGCTTCATAGATGTTAAGGTTGAGTTATTTTACTCTTAGTACAAGTCAAAGATCTTTTATTTTCATCATCTTAGTGTCTTATGATCTAGCTAATAGCAAGACAGATAATGTGTTTAAGATCATCACTATTTAAACTGTCTAGCCATACTTGTTTTTTCAAAAGTAACAAGAATAGCTCTCGTTAGCACTTGCTGTATGCCAGGCTGTGTTCAAAAAATCAACTTATAAGCACTGTCTTATTTCAAGCCTATAATGTCTGAGTAGATGTTTACAGGTGAAGGAAGTCAAACACAAGGAGACTGACCTGCTTGGGATTGTACACTTAGTAGAGCCAGGACTCAAATTTATTTTAATATCCAGATGCCAGAAATCTTCATGCTGTTGGTAATAAAAACAACATAATGGAAGATAAAGTATGTCTTAGTGATTTGTTGCTCTCAAGTATGCCAATCTTACATGGATGGATAATAGAAACAACTGCCAGGTGGTTAGTATTTCTTTCCTGCTCTGTTCCTCTGAGCTTAGAATGTCAGCATTTTTGAGAAAGCAAGTACCCTGTAGTTCGAAGAGCTACACAGTGAAGTTCCTTTTTGAATTTGCACCTCAACTTGTGTATTTGTGAGGTAACTCAGTGATCATGACTTAAATTTGAATTACTGTATTTTAACGAATCCATTTTTAAAATGCAATTTCACAGCCATAAAAGGTTTATCAGCCATAATTATTTACAACTACTAGAACACAATCTGATAACTATATCACTTATGAATGAATACTTTTTTTTTTTAATTTTTTTTTTTTTTAACGTTTATTTATTTTTTTGGGACAGAGAGAGACAGAGCATGAACGGGGGAGGGGCAGAGAGAGAGGGAAACACAGAATCAGAAACAGGCTCCAGGCTCTGAGCCATCAGCCCAGAGCCCGACGCGGGGCTCGAACTCACGGACCGCGAGATCGTGACCTGGGTGAAGTCGGACGCTTAACCGACTGCGCCACCCAGGCGCTCCGTGAATGAATACTTTTAAGAACTTCAGAATGCCTTGTTCTCCCTAGCTCTTAACATCCTTCAAGATGTATCTCAAGTTTCATCTTTTCATAAGAAACCTTCCCTTCTTCTGTTTTCTCCTGGATTTCATTTGGGGTCTACAGTCCTTTATATTATCTCCAGTATCCCTCCAGCGTAGCAGAAAACAGCAATACCTTGTGACCTTTATTTCTTTCTAGCTAGAGTTTCTGAAGTAGATAACCAGGTCTTTTGATATCTACATCACAATGGCAGTTAGCTAGTCCTCAAATGATTGCAAGTCTGAGGATACAAAGTCTTGCCCGGTGTCTTAAAGGAGTTCACAGTCCACTGGGGGAGATTATTAAATAAGCAAATTCAATGTGTTGTCGGAGATGATAAAGAGAAATAACGTGTAGTGGAAAGGACTTTGGGAAATTCAATGCCCAACCAATTCAGTCCAAATCTGGGCATTGATAGTCTTTAAAAGCTCCAAGTGATTCTTATGAACAGCCAAGCTTCATGCCACATTTCCGATTTCATGGTCAGAACACTTTTCTTCATAACAGGAGTTGCACTTTGTCCTTTGGAATACTTTTGTCTTATCAAATTATGAACAACATGTGAAGTATTTTTTGCTTTATTTTTTTAAGCCTACTGCTCACCATAGTTATGTATGCTTTCTCCTATTAACACCTTTGATCCCCTTGTTGCTTTATATTTAGATCTGTGGCGTTCATAAAATCGCTCAGAAACTAAACAATACAAACACAGTAAATGCATTATAGATACCATGACAGTGAGATGAAACTAAGTGCAAATGACCATCTGTGTTGCCAATGGAGAACAGAATTGAGGTGCTTTTCTCTGGACTGTAGCTTTCCTCATAGCCATGAAAGTTCTTTTAAGTGGAAAGTGGAAGTAGGAAAGGTCTCTCTACCATTTGAAAGAGGACCAGTAAGATCAAATGGCTATTTACTCTAGCTCCTCATTTTACAATTGAAATTAAACTGCTATGTAGAGGTAATGGATTTATCCAAGAACAAATTTATATACTTGGATAATTTCCTAAATAATCCAAATGTTTAGTAGGCACTCATGTTGAGAGACCGTTATTTAACATTAAAACATTAAGCAATCCTGGTTTCTTGGTTTCATCTGAAACCAAGATAATTTGTGTATTTGGTACAATTTCAGTGCTGCCTTACAATAAGCAACAAAGATTATTCTTAGGTGCTAACAACACCAAAAGAAAATGTTAATATTTCTGTGTGTTAATGGATGTTAGTAATCACCTGTGGTCACCTGTGTGGGGCAAGTGTTTGCACATTTACATACAGGCTTCATTTATTCCTGCATTTCCATGTTTTCTATTCTAAGAGCAAATAGTGTTACCTATAAATTTACAAGTAGAAACTGGTTAGAAAATGCTGGCCTGACCTAGAATTGTAAATGATAAAATGCTGACCCACTTTTGCAGTGCTGTATAATTTTTATCACAATTAGGTCAAATATCATTTCTGGGGTCTCCTTCCACCTCTGGAGGAGGATAAATCACTACTTTTGTGTAAAAGCAGTAAGTATTAAAACAATGAAAATTATTATTATTTGGACTTGTAACAGTTTAAGTCTTTGGTATTCAGTTCTTGTTTTAAAGTGAATTTCAGTAAAACTGGAAGAATTAATATGTCAGTCACTTACCACATAAGAGGCAATCAACATTTGAAGCCCCCAGTGTTATAAGGAAGGCCCTTAATCAATAAATTGGTTAAACAATTTGTTTTGATAATGATAAAAATAAATATGCTACAAGGAGCTCAAGTGATCCAGGACTAATGAAAATACTGTAGGCTTAGGCAGTCTTTTCTGCAGATTAAGTACAGTTAGCAACCAGTCATTGAGCACACCAAAGAACTGTTCAGCCTATTAATATGTATATTTCTGCTGCTTTTCTCATTGCTTCTTTGTGCCTTTATACTGCTGGGATCTTTTCTCCTATTTTTCCCTCTATTCCTAATGTTTTGGGTGGTTTCTTAGACTATTTTTATATATACATCTAAAAGCAAAACCTTACACTGAACTCTTCCCTTTATATACAAACCTAATGAAGACAGTTTTAATATTCAGGAATGACTAAAAATAAGAAATTGTATCTTCATAGATAAAATGATAAAAATTGAATCTGAAATAAATATTCCTAACTTTTCAAATTGACTTGAGAGTAGGGAGTTTTTAAAAGATGTGTTAACATCACAAGTAATTTTTTGTTTCAGCACTAAGCTTTGCGTCAAACATTCTGCATCAATTCACTGATAAATTTTTTTCGTTAGTGGTGGCCAGATGAAAGTCTGGATTATTTTCATTATTTCAGATTGCTTGACAAATTGTGATTTACTTCAGAATGGTTATACAAAGTGACTTGTTGAGTTTATTTCCTTCACATTTGGATAATTTGATTTAGTACAATAGCGCTAATTATTTGAAGCATATCAGAAGGTCTGATCAGCTGTGAGTAGTAGATAGGGCTACTATCTACTACTGTGGAGGGATAATAAAAGGCGCCTTCGGAGAAAAATATTTTAGGATCTCCACCGTATCATTTCGAAGAATAAACACAACTCTCAGACTAATGGTCAAAAGGCAAGGCTGCTGTGATCCACAACCCCAAGTATTACTGTCCTGGTTGTATTTGAGGTTATGCTTCAGAGAGTGTCATAGGTAGCCCTGAGTTGAGGGAATGTTATTGGATGCCTCTTAATAAAAAATATTTGTTAGGTATGATAGACAAAATGCCCTCCACCACTTCAAAAACACAAAACAAAACAAAAAAACAAACCCTGTAAATATGATATCTTATTAAGCCAAAGAGAATTGGCATATGGGATTAAGCTAAACATTCTCGAATGGGAAGATTATCTGGAATTATGGGGACAGAGAGAAATTTAATCATAAGATTTCCTTTAAGAAGTAAGTAGTAGGGTGGCTCAGTCGGTTGAGCATCCCAATTCTTGACCTTGGCTCAGATCATGATCTCACAGTTTGTGAGACTGAGCTCCGCATCTGTGCTGACAGCTCAGAGCCTAGACCCTGCTTTGGATTCTGCGTCTCCTCTTTCTGCCTCTCCCCTGCTCATGCTCTGTCTCTCAAAAATAAAATAAATGTTAAAAATGTTAAAAAAAATAAGCAGTCGAGTCATAGTCACATAACTCCCTGGTGTTGTCTGACTGAAAATTATGTAAATAAGCCTTAGACTTGAGAATTATCTGAGGTTCTAGAATTTTCTGCCAGCCAGCTAGCGTACTCCGTCATCCAGGGAGAGTCAAAAGAACACTCATTGTCCCATATGCAAGTACTTTGAAGCTGGCTTCTTGGTAGGACTTTCTTTGAATTCCAGTTGGTGACCAAACAAAGTTTAGATACTGAGAGGGAATTAACCTTGGGCCTTGATTTTACCCTATACCCTGGGCCCGTAACATAAATGTAAGGGTATTGCTTCTTCCATTTGCATTTTCCAAAATACCATTGATAAGTAAATATAAATGCAGAGCAGTGCGTGGCAGTTTCTCTGGAATAGTTAACAAAATATTCAACAGTCTACGCTTTTTTTAATAGAATACACTGTTGATTTGGCATTTAAATATGCTCTTGAATTTGTTAAAATTGTTATTTTGCAGTTTTCAAGTTGCTGTTCATTCAGCATTTTTCAGTGACTTCTGTGCACTGTTCTGTTTAATAGGCACAAGGGGTTGATAAGGACCTCAATAAAATAGAGGAGACCATTACAGTTTGATGGGTGCTATCATATATATATACACCTGCACAATTATCTCAACCTCTGCTTGGTGTAGCAAGTGGGGACAGGGAAGACTTCACAGAGGGGACTCAAGTTGAAACCAGAAGTTTGAGTCAGTTCACCATGCAGGCAAAAACAGTCTGCAAAAACACAGAGCACCTTGAAAAAGATGTCATGATCTGAACAAAACAGTAAATTAACTTTATTTCCCTTATCACCTTTTTTAAAATCTTTTCTATTTTGTAATCTTAGCTTCTTCCTTTTTAATAACATTTTTATAACTTTATACATTTTAATAACATTTTAAACAAATCCTAATTATTTTGCTACAAGAACAGGAACATCTGTTTCCTTTAAACCTTAGACTAAAATTTTGTGTCGGCAGACAACAGATGCTAAGCTTTAAAAGGAATGCTTAGGTACAGTAAGCAGTGGTAGGCTAATGTCTGGATGTTTGAAACATTCTTTTTTGGTCAGTCTGAGTACATGTAAAAGACTATATACCACCTAAGATTATTTGTTTAAATCTTAGGGTCTATAAACCCTAGAAACAAAGTTGTCTGTATCTTATATTGCACACTTGTAACTGGTTTTCATTTATAAATTGTGTCACACACATGTATACATACACATTCCATTTCTTTAATAACAGGCATGTCTCTAAGTGCCCCTTAAATTCTTTTACTATATAAAAATTCAAACATACAAAGGTAGGAAGAAGAGTATAATGAAGCCTCATATACTCAGCATTTCATCATCAACCACACTCCTCCCATCACACAAAATGGGTTATTTAGAAACCAGTCCCAGACATCCTATCATTTAAGCATTTTTTTTAACTAGACATTTAGGGAAGGAAAAAGTACACATTGTAAAATTGGGAGATTTAGATACTCCATTAGGAATGCGATAAACCTATGTGGCAAACTGATTTCCCAGCGAGTTTACTGCATAGGTCCTTTGCTTAATACAGTAAGTCTGCTCATTATTCCCTGAACATGCAAGTTCTCGATTCTATGGGGATGTTTTCCATGCTCTCGTCTCGTCTGGAGCCTGCTCTCTATTTGCCAATCCAAATGTGCCCTTTCATGATTTGACTTCAGTCCTTGCTTTCTTCTTGAAGCTTTTCCTGACTTTTCTTTATGAAAACAGCATTTTTTTTTTTGTCCACATGGCTTAGTAACTAACCACTTACATACGCTACAAGGAGTTGCTGTTTACTTGTTAAAAATACATGACCTGTTCTAACTTGATTGTACATGCTGCATGCCTCAGTTGTCTCATGTATAAAATAAAGGTATTAGTAACACCTACCTCAAATATACCAGGATAAACAAGATAATCCAAAAGAAGCTCTCAGTGAATATCAGTTATCATTAGCTGTAAACTCCTGAAGGGAAGGAATCCTGCTGTGTCTTTTAATCCTGTGTCTAGCCTCATGCCTCAGACACCATAGATACTAAATACATGTTTAGTTACTTTGGCTGGAAAGAAGTCTGTGCTTTATATTTCATGAGGTTGTTATCAAATACTATATCAATAAATTCATAATACATGTTCAAAATACGGTCTTTAAAAGACAAGCATTGTGAAATACTGTGTTTTCTATATAAAATTTGTCTTTAGAGTTCATTTATGGATTTAAGTTATAAAATTTGTATCTCTTGTTTTCACAGATGTAAAATTAAAATCCAGTTCAGAAAAAACCAAGCCATATTAAACTTTACCTTTGTGTATCCATTAAGAAATGATTTGCAAGCAAAACAACTATTAATAATGCAAGTCATTTTTTATCTTTTTCAGACTACAAATATAACACTTAGGAAATTACAGAAATCCAGAAAAGTTGCGAATTGGGTTAAAAACCTTCCAGAGATCATCACTGCATTCGCCCCTCTTGCTTGTATAAGGTTTACATAGCTAAAGACACACTGATTATGGAATTTTGTGTGCTGTTTTCCCCACTGTTTGTCATTGTACATAAGCATTTTTTGTCCTTCATATTGGCAAATAACGTAATTATCTTAATGTTTTAAATAGCTTGTACATATTTGCCATAAAAACATATAAGAGGTTAAAAAATATTGATGGCTTCTGACATGCCTAGTTCTTTTAGGATTCTTCTGGCTATTGCTTTATTTTTCCATATGAACTTCAAAGTCAGTTGTCTATTTTGAAAATAACTGGTTGGTGTTGAGGACACTGTAAACTTACAGATTAGCTTTATGATGTTACCTTCCAGTGTAAGAACCTCACATACCACTCCATTCTAATTTTATGTTTTTCCGTATGTTTAAAGGTTTTGTCAGTTTTGTTCTTTAATGCCAGTACTGCATTTTTTGTTAGGCTTATTCCTGGATATTTCAGCTTTTTATTCTAGTTGCTGTTACAAATAGAGACTTTTTTTTCCATTATGTCTTTCAACCAGTTGGTAATACAGTCATGAAGCTACTGATTTAAATATTTAAGTTGTGTACCCAGCCACACCCAATTCCCTTATTGTCTGTAATTGTTTTTCACTAAATTCTTTTGGGCTTTTCAGGTAGCACTTAACATTTACAAGTAACAATTTTGCCTTTCTCAAAAAATTTTTATAACTCCTATTCTTTAACTTCTGACACTATGGGAGGTGCCTCTGGGTTTAGTAATTAAGCGTGTTGCTAGCTGCTGTGTAAGATTGATGTATTTTATCTACCTGTGTAAAATGGAAACAATTTTTCTTTATTATTTATATAGTGGTATTCTTGCACCTTCAAAAATTTGTTTTATTTATTCAGCCATTACTTCTTGGTCTGCTCTGTGGTAGGTGCCTTGTCAGGTGCTGGAGTTCAGAGTCTGATAAGGCAATGTCCACTTTCAGGGATGAGTATTATAAAATGTGTAACAGTTTGTGTGGGAACAGAAAGGAGAGTTTTTTATGAAATAGGAGAGGGGAGGCAGATAGGTCCAAAGAAACTTCCCGGAAAAGATGATGTTTGAGCTGAATTTTGAGTAGACTAAGCCCGCCTCCATTTTACTTTGACTGAAAAACTGTGATTTCCAATCATTCCTGTGTTAAATTATTTCAATAACTTTTAAAGAACCAACAGTGAAAGAGCAAGTGGTTTTCTTTCACCAAAACCTAATAGCCTAGTATTAGTCAATGCATGGAACATGATTGCTTAAATTTAAAGCATTCTTACTCTAAAAGAATTTAAGAATTGAAAGAAACTTGAGCCAACATTTAGTCTATATCCCGGCTGTCCACCAAGGTTTACAGATGTGAAAGACAGCCTTAGGTCAGTGATTCAACTGAAGTCCTATGGCCAGCTACAGGCAGAGCATGGAGACTCTCTGTCCTGCCTCATAGTCTGGGTTCCTAGAACATCTGTATTAATTACATAAAGATTGAGTTTTGGTGAGTTCCTTGGATTCATGACATTTTTGGTAATGTTTTCAAATTCTTGAATTTAGAATTTTTTGTTGCATCTTCTGCATTCCTTAGCCCAAAGAATGGAGAGGAAAGTACACTCTCTGAATACCTTATGATTTGGGGTTTTAAGTATTCTCAGACATGTCATTCTGTTTGCCTTTTTTGAAGAACAAAACTATGATTCTTAATATGGAATTGTCTGGCAGTTTTTACCTATGCAGTTTTTCTTGTGATATTAATTTTTCTTTTTCTCTTTTTTAGTCTGCCATTTTCAATTTTCAGAGTCTGTTGACTGTAATCTTGCTGCTTATATGTACCTGTGCTTATATCCGATCTTTGGCACCCAGCCTCCTGGACAGAAATAAAACTGGGTATGTTACTAATGATATCTAATCACCCATATTAGTTCTTATAGACATTGAGGGTAAATTACCATAAAAGTCATTAAATAATTTAATGCCTATATATAAATTATTTTTATAATAACTTTTTACATTATTTTCTCCTCTGTTTTTCAAAATCTGAAAACTTTGGGGATGGCTGCGTGGCCCAGTGGGTTAAGTGTCCAACTCTTGGTTCCAGCTCAGGTCATGATCCCATGGCTCATAGGTTCGAGCCTCATGCCAGGCCCCACACTGACAGTACAGGACCTACTTGAGATTCCCTTTCCCTTTCTCTCTGCCTCTCCCCTGCTCAAGTTTTCCCCTCTCTCTCTCTCAAAATAAATGAATAAATAAACTTTAACAAAATATATTTTTTAAAAACGGAAAACTTTCTATTCATAGAATCTTACTAAATAAAAAGATAAATACCAGAAGTAACCTGAAATGTGTTCAACTAAAAAAAAAGTGTATTTAAAAAAAGATGGAGTTGTGTTTTTTTCTGGGATTAGAAATACAGTTTAGTACTTTCAAAGACAGTATTTCACCTTACTTTTTATAGAATAATTGGTAAAGTTGGTATTAAAAACAAAGTTATGTTTTTGAAGCATTTAACAGTTTGCCAGCACTGTGTCCATAAAAATAATAATGTAGACATTCCCTCTCCAGTGTAAGACTGCTCTAATCATATGAGCTCCCTGTCAGTATCATAAAGCAGACATCTTTAGAGAAATTTATGTAGCTAACTTAACACAGTAATAAAAATTAAGTCTTGGGCATGTCACATCTGTTTTATTATATGTTCATACCCTGAAAAAAATCTGAGCTTAATATGATACACAGAATTAAAATTTTTAAGTGCCTTATTCACAATACAGAAATATGGGGCAACTGGATGGCTCAGTCAGTTAAGCGTCCAACTCGATTTTGGCTCAGGTCATGATCTCACAGTTCCTGAGACGGAGTCTAGTTTGGGCTCATGCTCACAGCACGGAGCCTGTTTGGGATTTTCTCTGTCCCTCTGTCTCTGCTTGTCCCCCATACATGCACACGGGTGCATACACTCTCTTTCTCCCTCTCAAAATAAGTAAGCTTTAAAAAAAGAAAAAAACATAATACAGAAATACATGTTGAATTAAACCAAAAGGAAGAGTATATTAAAAAACAGAGACCATGTGGTGGGAGCTGTATACATTTTATTTGCCTTGCATATGTATTAATTTATGTGAATACTTTTCTTAATCGTTTTTTTTTTTTAACTTTATTTTGAGAGAGAGGGAGAGCACATGAGCATGTGAGCAGGGGAGAGGCAGAGAAACGGGAGAGAGGGGAGAGAGGGAACGAATCCCAAGTAGGTTCCGTGCTGCCAGCACAGAGCCCAACATGGGACTCAAACTCCTTTCTTGATAAAAGCCTATATTTGTTTAATCCTTTTAAGAAATAAAAGCTGAAAGAATACTTCACATTGGAATAATTGTCTCCAAACCTGTATCAGGCCAGATTAGGATCCTGCAAAGTCAAATTTTGCTTTTCCACTAATAAAAATCTACAAGAGGCAAGGTGGTAGATACTCAACTGTGAAAGTAATCATTTCTGCTTCTCTTTCCTTTACTTCCATTTTATCTTTGAGGTCATAATTAGCATTTATCCAAACATTCCATTATCTAAATTATTTGGTTTTTGTTAACATTTCTTCCTTTTTATTTATTAGGGTTGTTCAGACATGTGTAAAGGAATAAGTAGAAGCTCTAATCAGTTGTGAATATTGAAAATCTCGTGATCCTATTCCAATAAACTGATAATCTATTGCTAGGTAAAATAGCAATACTGAGGTTATTTGTCCATCAGTCTTTATGACAATCCCCCTCTTCCTTCATAGACATTGATTTCTCTTCGCTCCACCTTTTTTTCCTCTGAAGTCCTCTTGCACTAAGTCTTTATTCATTTTAATTCTTTGTCCATTTGTTGAAATTATATAGTACTATGTCAGTTTGTTGAAGTTGTATAATCTTATGTGTTGCTTAGTTGTGCATGAAGCCTTTCCTCCCCTGACGATTAACTTAAAGCATATGTTAGAAACCAATAAACATTCTCATTGATCTGTTCCTTGGTATTGGAATATAATACATAACACCTACCTAATAACATATTTATTTATTTCATTAAAAAATAATCACAGGGCACCTGCGTGGCTCAGTTGGTTGAAAATCCAACTCTTAATTTCGGCTCACATCATGTTCCTAGGATCTTGGGATCCTGCCTTATGTCGGGCTCCTGTGGAGCCTGCTTAAGATTCTCCCTTTTCCTTTCTTTCCCCTGTTAATGTGCACACTCTCTCTCTAGAAATAAAATAATAATCATAGTATTTCATTAAAAAATAGTCACAATACTTAGCTTTCCAATACAGTTATGGAGAAAGTAGATGGCATGTGGAAATGTCTGCTTCTCATTCCTTTGGGAGCAGGAAGACATCCATTACATGCTACATTGAAAAAGGAGTTCTCAGGGCTGCCAGCCTTACAGTAGAGGCTGAGTAGTAGTATATTTCTCCTACATAGAAGACCAAAGAAATGGCATGCTTCTATTTGTACTGTAAAGCATATACTGGTCCATTCAGCTCTTAAAAGGCTTTTTTTTAAAAACTTTGTTTCTGTTTCTGTAAATGTTAGGCCCCATTTTATTTTGACTTGTATATAAGAAATATTTTCTCCAGGAGAAATTTTTACAGGCCATTGTCCTTTTGTTACAATATGCGTTTTTATGAGATTCATAATAAACTGCCCTTTCATTACAGCGAGTATTCCATGTTTAAGTAACGATGTATAGAGACCAGTTGGATAAAGCAGGTTCTTGATGACTTCACTGTTGAAAATAACAACTTAATTTTTTACTGCTTCAAATAATACAGAACTAAAAAGCAGCAATAAAAGATTGCTACTTTTCTCATTGCCTATTATCATAGACCTGATTAGTTCTATCAGCAGATATATTTACTGGCTTACAGCCATAGAAACCAAGCAGCATAATTGTATTGGTTTTTACTAACTAATAAAGTTTCTGTGTTAAATAAATAGCATTTATTTATTAATTAATAAATAGCATATTACAGAAATATGTCTAGGTAGGGAAATACATGGGAAAGGCCAAAGTGATACTGATAAATCTCTAAGTTGCCCGAGTTAGGAAACTTTTCATGTATCTAGCTTTTAATATACCGTGTTATCACAATTTCCTAATGATGCTTTGAGTTATTTCTAGGTTAGCAAACCTGAAATCACCCTGATTGTGATCATATGATTTTAGATTATGTTCTTTGGGACTATAAGCTTCTCATGCAGGAGCTTCAGGTATCCTGCCTCTGAATCCTTCAGCCAGAGTAGCTTTAAATCCACAGTGCATGTTCCACTCAGTAGATTTTTACAGTCAAAGAACCATGGCATTGCATGTCACTAACCAGTTGCCTTCCATTTTTTGGTGAAATGTAAGCCAATTTTAAGTGATATCTGAAGTTACTGTCACATGTGCCTTTAACCTGTCTTTTACTGAACACAGAACATGTTAGTCACTACTCTGAAGAGTTTCTGTGTAATAATTCCTTTAATCCTTATAACAACCCTATGAGGGTGAGTGTTATTAAAGAGAAAATAACTTGTTCAGAGTTAATGCAACAATTAAGTAGAATTAAACTTAAGCACAATCTGACCCTTATATTATCCTACATTATTTCCAAGAATATGTTTGATTTTTGTCCTTTTATTTCTATAGGAGAGTTGCTTCACCTGTCAGAATATCCATCCTTCAAAATAAACATCTATGTTTGCCCATTTCGTATAATCTGAACTAAGAGACATTTTGCTTTGAGGTCAGGAAGTTACACTTCAGAGGAGGAATGCATATAGAACTTACTTGAAGCAGTATTTTCTTTCAGTCTGAACCACTCAGATACAATAATTCATCAGCCAGCCATCTCTTTTGGCAAAAAGTATATCAATTTACCTGAAATTTAAGTATTTTGATATTGTTACACCAGTCCTAACCCACTGCAATAAGTACTGCTGATCTGTCTTGACTTTTAGCAATGTGTAATACCATTTGTAATTCTGTTCTTTCGTCAAAACAACAAAATAGGGGCGCCTGGGTGGCGCAGTCGGTTAAGCGTCCGACTTCAGCCAGGTCACGATCTCGCGGTCCGTGAGTTCGAGCCCCGCGTCGGGCTCTGGGCTGATGGCTCGGAGCCTGGAGCCTGTTTCCGATTCTGTGTCTCCCTCTCTCTCTGCCTCTCCCCCGTTCATGCTCTGTCTCTCTCTGTCCCAAAAATAAATAAACGTTGAAAAAAAAAATTAAAAAAAAAAAAAACAACAAAATAGTTGCCTACAATGTTTTATATCTTTTAGCTACCTCTATTCATTGAATGATTCGGTTGCTTTTCTTTTAAAGGCAGTACTTTTTATACATGCCAAAGAAGTGAAATACACATAATTTGTATTCAACTCACAGTTTATTCATTCATAGAATTGAAATGAACATTTTCATTGTAATTCTTATTTCCAGAATGTATTTTAATTGCCATATTTAACTCATATAGTGTTCCCAAACTAGGATTTTGTACTAATATTGAAAACATAGCTACATATTTTTATATTCTCTCTTACTGAATGACACAGCTATGCAAATGCTATCATTGGAGTTCATGGCTATAAGGTATTTAAATATAGAACTACATTCTGTAAAAAGTAATTTCTTTAGTGTGAAAGTTTTATTTTTAAATGTCAAAATCCTACCAAACCAACCAAATGTTCGTTTACCATTTTTTCAAATTAATGTTTATGCAAATTGGCATATGTATTTTCTACTTTTAAAAGTAAAGCAACTGAAGTTGACTGAATTAATTCTACAAAAAAACCCTGTGCAAATTTTTGCCAGTCATATTAATTTACTGTGTGTTTAACCTAGGATACTGCATATATCCCAGTTTATGACAATTTATGTACACTAACAGTTGATAAGTTCATGTGGCCTCCTTTCCTACAAAGATGGTGGCTCAATATCAAATAAATTTCAGTTTTTGAAGCAAAGTATCAAAAGAGAAAATGCCAGTGTATAATGAATTCTCTATATGATACTGAGAGAATGATTTACTTTTCCCACTAAACAATAGCTACTTTTTCCTTTTTTTACTCTATGCAGATTGTTGGGTATATTTTGGAAGTGCGCCAGAATTGGTAAGTGTCCTTCTATAACTTCCACATCATCAGCTGTAAGTTTATAGAGTTCTACCAAACTTTTTCTTGTGCTAAAACTAGACATGGTGGATACCTCATAATACTTCATACACAGGGAAATGGAAAATACAAGAAAAAATCTTAATTCAGATATCAAATACTATGCTTTGCTGGTGTTGAGATTTCAGACAAACATTTATAGTTTTATGCACACATGCATATAGTATACAATATGCTGCTCTGTATAATTTGTACTGTTTTGGTCACTAAGGATGAATTTCCCATCTAATGAAAGGCTTGCTAACCAACTGTCTAAACATAATCATTTTACTGCCTTATGCTAAGTCCTAGAATGTTGTTTTTAGAAAGCAATAACTGGGGGGCGCCTGGGTGGCGCAGTCGGTTAAGCGTCCGACTTCAGCCAGGTCACGATCTCGCGGTCCGTGAGTTCGAGCCCCGCGTCGGGCTCTGGGCTGATGGCTCAGAGCCTGGAGCCTGTTTCCGATTCTGTGTCTCCCTCTCTCTCTGCCCCTCCCCCGTTCATGCTCTGTCTCTCTCTGTCCCAAAAATAAATAAACGTTGAAAAAAAAAATAAAAAATAAAAAAAAAAAAGAAAGCAATAACTGTTTCACCTGTCAAATTCATGTGATCATAGCTGAGTTTTGTTCTGATTAAAGTTAAATGTGATTATCTTCTAACTTTTCATAATAAAATTTGTGGTGTTTTTGTGTTTATGTTTAGATAGTAATATACCCTTGTCTCATCCCTGTGTGTATATGACATTTAGCACAGTGCCTAGCCTATAGTAGACTCTCAAGTGATTGGCAAGTGAATGAATTAAAATATATTTTACTGATACAGTTTACCAGTATTCCTGAATAATAGAGTATACCCTTTTTAACATCGCTGGTTCCAAAACACTTCAGAGCATTTGTACTTGTTCCACTTGGACTGAAAATGAATATTTCTTCTCCACCTTGGAATTATTTACATGACCCCCTCAAAAAAAAAAGGTTGATTTTAATATTTTCCCAATATTTAATTTGTATATAACTACTTTTTTCTTTTATAAAGTTATGAGACTTCAAAGACAAATTTTCCTACATTTGACATTTACTCTAGTTAGCCAACCTGACAACAGCCTGAATTACCCCAACGAGTCACTTTGAATTGAGAAAAATTAGGAGTCATGTCCCTTAGATAATGTGTGTTCTATTTAGAGTATTAGGTTTTATTTTGGATTCACTTCTCAGAAATGTGGAAAATTTAAAAGATGGTTCATAACAGGAAACAAAATTGATTAAAGATTGAAAACTACAAACTAAGTTCTTATAATATCTAGACATTTTTCTAAAGAATACCTGAGAATGGGTGTAATATATCTGAAGATATTATCGGTATAACCTAGTCTCAACTAAGGACTAAAAATTAATTGTGACAGTTTCTAATTCTTTAGCATCTTCTAAGATTCATATGTTGTTAGCCACTGAAATAAATAATTATGAGAGAGCAAGTTTTCTTCCCTTGAGCTTTTAGTGATAGGCAAGAACCATTAACAGGAGAACTTGTAAGCATCCTACTAAATTATATAGAAATCCTTTTAAAATCTGCTATGATGAGATTATAAGATTCCTTAGCCAGATTTCTTGCCAGAAAATGACAGTAGTGTATAGAGGCACCTAAAACTACTTCCTTCAAGGCCCTCATTCTAATGTATTGACTACTGAAGCAGGCGTCCTTTTGAGAATTCACTGTGCTTTTAACATGTTAAACTGTCCTTCCTCAGTGTTCTTTGTCATACTTTATTATCTCTTAGAGTGACAGACATGAGAATTCTTCTTTTATAGGAAGAAAATTGACTTCAGAGAGGTAAAGCACAGATAAAGCCTAGCTAAGTAGTTATCAGGACATTTAAACCCACCCCCCCCAAGACATTTTTGATTGTCATAACTAGATGGGGGAGGAACGTATACTGAGTATAGGTCATTGATATTGCTACATATCCTACGATGCACTGAGCAGCCCCTCGCAGAGAATTAGCCCAAAATGTCAGTAGTACCAGAGTTGAGAGGGCCCAACCTAGATTTGCAGAGATTTGTGGTGCAGCCTTACCTGACATCGAGTGCGACTCAACAGCACAAAGCCTGAAATAACAGTAGAAATCTTAATCACTTGAAAAATAACAAAGGAAGAGATAAAGAGAAGAACACCCTTGATGGCTAATGCTGATTGATAGAGAGTAGCAAATGTAAATATATGCAAATTAATGTAGTTTCAAAGCCAAGTTACCCAGAAAAAGAAACAATATTGTCAAGGACAGAGTGGAAAGAAACCCTCAAGGAAACTGCGAACAGAGAACATAATGGAAGAACAAAACTGTCCTAATAGAGTCATAGTCTCTGTGTCAAAGTAATACTGGAAGTTCATTGGTAAAAATAAAAAGTCTGCAGTGAGGGGGCAGAGCTTTCACCTCAATATGATGAAGTTGCTAAGTCACAAATAAAAGTTCTTTAAGGTATTAAGTATCAAGGCATTTTAAATCCATTTTATATAATAAATTAGAGAAGTCTGTACAGCTTCATTCAGTAGCCGACCCAGGTGACACTTTGCACAATGGTTACTTCGAAGTATAACTGAAAATTTAAGGCGTTTAGTTTGTAGCTTTCGTAATGATTGCCTTCAGTATCATCCATTGTTATTGTCTGATTATAAACTGCCTTTTCTTTTTGCTTGGTCAGTTATTGTCTTCATTGTTTCTCTTAACAGTATGAATGCCATAGGTTAAATGGTTCAGTTAAACTATGCATTCTTGCCACTTATGTGTAAGTATTAGCTTTTCATTTTGGCAAAATGGCTCAGAAAATGTTAATGCTGATATACTCCTCTCTTATCTTGACACAGAATATATCCACCAAGAAGGGATACAGTTTTAATGGGAAAAGGCCCAGCCAAATCATCTTATCATGTTACACATCACGTTACAGCAACTGTTTCACATTCACTTAGACAGACCTAAGACCAGACGAGAAGTAACATTCTTACACAAGTTCAACCAAAGATGTTTAGCTCTACCACATGGCAATCTCTTTTAAGAAAATTAAAAACAGGAAAATGAAACCCATATGTAAATTATAGCATTCTGAGTTGGAAGATGAGGAAGAGAAGAACTTCCTCAAAAATTAATCTCCAGCAGATGGAAAATTCAGGGCAATTTAATTTCTTCTCTTAGGTGTTTAATAAGACTATATTAGACAATGAGATTATCTAGCCCTAACTAGAGTGACTGGCTTGCTTATGAAATCCACTTGAAAACTACATCTGAATAGTTTGGTTTTGTTTGATAATTTGGGTGTTGCCTCAAAAGAATTAACATTGTTTAAAAATGATGTCCCAAGTTATTTTTTAGTTTTAAAAGATTTTTTTTTTCCAATTGAGATAGTGGCATTGTGAAAATGCTGTTGTCTCACTTTTTAGAATTTCCTTTAGCTCGAAAGCAGTCCCCTAAATGTCTCTGGATAGAAAAACACCAAATGTTTCTTTTATTTGTATGTGTGTAATATCTTCTATGAACACTGTCATTGAGCAGACACAAAGATATAAAGTTAGTAACAATATGACTGTGAGCTCTTTGAGGAAGCTCTGAAAATGAAAATGACCTTGAGGATTTTAGTTGATGAGAATGGTCAAGATTGGCATTTGCCAGAGGTAGTTAACTTACCAAATGAAATGGTTTGTCACCGAAGGAACTTAGTTACTGGGAGGGAGCTGATTTTAAACACCATAGAAAAGCACAAGTGAGGGGAGCATACACAATCTCTACTACAGGACACCAGGTATATGCCATGATTATATCTAGAAATAGCATGTCACTCCCTCTTCCTTCTTCCTTTCTTTCATACCCTCAGAGCAGCAGAAATGTCTGGTGCTTTGTGGAACTGTACAGCCATTCAATTAATGAACAAACAGGAAAAGAAGCTGACGTTGGGATAACTCAATCACAGAATCTCTAATCTGTTTGCAAGACAGTTTCACAAGCCACCTCCATTCTGCTTCATGGGAGGGAAGTTCTCCAAATACAAACACTTTTTAAACACATGTGAGAATGGACTCCTATAAAAGTGGTTGTTTTAAGTTCTACATTCCTAACCCAAGAGCTACACTATAAATCATTTCATATGAAATCCAGGTCAGAAATAGTTTTTTCTAAAATGTTTCTTTATGAAGCATTTTATACCCTTTCTTTCTAAGGTTTTTATTTAAATTCCAGTTGACATACAGTGTAATAGTAGTTTCAGGTATAACAGTATGATGATTCAGCACTTCCATATGCCACCCAATGCTCATCACAGGTGCCCTCCTTAATCCCCATCACCTATTTCACCCATTCCCTGCTCACTCCCCCTCAACCATCAGTTCTCTGTCGATAAGTCTGTCTTGGTTTGTATTTTATGTCTGCTTTTTACATGAAGTTTTATTGATCACTCTCGTGTTTAAATTGCGACCAATCAAGAAAAAAATACATAGCTGAAAATTGTATGTCAAATTTCTTTTCATAGGTAGAAATTTCCTTTTTTAAAGGAAAAAATAAGCTATTTTTTTGGCCTAAATTGAGTTGTTTGAGATAGTTTCTCTTGAATCTCTGTCCTACATTCTGTGTTGTATTTTGTCAATATCTGGGTTTATGCAGTGGCATAGGAATGATGCATTAAGGGTTTTCTAAACACATGAAAAGGAGGTGGTCTTAGAAATAAATCCTTGTATGGGGCGCCTGGGTGGCGCAGTCGGTTAAGCGTCCGACTTCAGCCAGGTCACGATCTCGCGGTCTGTGAGTTCGAGCCCCGCGTCAGGCTCTGGGCTGATGGCTCAGAGCCTGGAGCCTGTTTCCGATTCTGTGTCTCCCTCTCTCTCTGCCCCTCCCCCGTTCATGCTGTGTCTCTCTCTGTCCCAAAAATAAATAAACGTTGAAAAAAAAAAATTAAAAAAAAAAAAAAAAAGAAAGAAATCCGTGTAATTTAGCTCATTCTGTGTTGTACTGCTTTTATGTTATATCTAGTTCTTGTTTTGGCCATCCCCCCAAATGTGTGGGCCTTCTAGGCAAGAACTTTATCTTGATTCTTCTATATCCCTCTCCCATAATAAGTAATAACCTTATCATATCCATGTTAACCACTCAGTGAATCAACATGAATATCTCCCTTTTTTCCAACAGGTGAACGGAAGAGTCCTTACGTTGCAGTGTGCTGTATAGTGATGGCTTTCAGCATTCTCTTCATACAGTAGCTCGGAAAAATATCAGAATTTAATTGCCATTGGATTACAGTATGAAAAAAGGACTTATCTATAGAAAATAATGGAAAGAATGGTTAACCCTTTTATCTCTGAACATTGAATGAGATAAATTTCCAGCTGCTGTTATCTATTTTTGTTATTGGACCAATGTTCTATGTAAATAGGATGTAACCATTTAATACGCAGAGTTTAATATGTCTGTAACAATCAACCTCCGTACTCTCACTACAATGTTACATTCTGCAAATGTTATTCTGTTATGTCGGATACCAGTTTTTAGTGAGGTATCTCTTAAGACATAGAATAGAAAACAAAATTGGTAAATTACTCCACTTCCTTTCACTGTGATTTGGAAATGATTAATCTTTATAGAATGAGACATTTTTCTGGGCTAGCTTTTTTACTGGGAAAAAAAAAAGGTTCAATTTGTGTTGGTAAGGATTGCATTCATATTTAATAATGCTTGCTTTTCCTGTGGCCACACCAGACCATTAACATAGTACATCTAAGCAAACTATATAGTGTACTACAGGCATTTCAACTATTTAAAACAAGCCTGTGTGGTTCTTAAGGTAAATGAGATGTGACTTAAGAGTACTATTGAGAAAATGTCCATATGTAACATAAAGTTTAGAATAGATGACTGGTCCAGTAGCCTCTGAAAACTCTAGATAAGTATGGATAAATATCTTACGAATAAATTGACCAGCTGTCATTCTCTGAATAAGACTACATTCTTAGAGTGAAAAGAGCAAAATAGAACAATTCAGAATGATAATCCTGTATGTGTCTTTCTTTTTAGTGTCAGGTCTCCAGTTTTAATTGCCCCAAAATGCAAACTGAATTTTTTTGTTTTTAAATACAGCACTTTAAATCTAGTTTACTTTTTGTGTGTCATCTTGAACTGGAATCTGCTGTGTAACTCAGTAGGCGATGATAAACAGTTTTCAAATCTGCTTGTCTGTATACCTTGGCATAAGTGTCTTTGAGTTTTGATAATAAAGACCTTCAATAACCTTCGTTAAAGCAAGAGAAACATTTGGAATATGACATAAATTTTGCAGTAGAGCAGTTAGTAAAAGGTCATAGGTTCCTTTTTTTTTTAAGGTTTAACTGAAATTCTGTTAGAATTTCAAAGCTAGGGGGAACTTAAATATCTTAGCTAAAAATTGCCCATCATAGGTAGTACTAATTAGATATTATCCTTAGCTATTAATTCCTTTTCTCTTTTTAAGAAAAGAAAATTATTTAGAATTATTTGAAAATGAGTCTGCCACTAGCTCTTTCTGCAGAAACAAAGTATGGAATTGAAAGCTATCTTTTTTAAAGACCGCTTTAAAGTACTTGAAAAGAATTCTAGGAAACGTGTAAGAAAAGCTTGTGATGCATTGCCTGCTTTTTTTACAAAAGATAAAAGCTGCTGTAGGCTGTCTATATATTTATTTTACAATTTTGGCCTAAGTAACTGGTAAAAAGTTGTCTATTTTGCTTTAGACCAGGAATCAGGCTATGGTCATTGTGTGTACTCTGAACTGTCTTTCTCCTGGGCTTTGCACTAGGTCAAGAATTTTCTGGGTGTCCTAAAAATAGGACTCTTATCAGCATATACATGCGGAGCATGTCACCTTTCTGAGGCTGGTTTCTGAGTGGCCATCTGTTGTCCAACTCTGCTGCAAGCTAGACTTTCCAAAAAGCTATGTCAACTGATCTTTTTATGTGCTAACACAAATCCAAATCCAATATGAGTGGTATGAATAAAGAGAAGAATATTCTAGATAATCAGTTCTAAGACATTTCTGAAATTTTGACATTTCGGAGGAGGTAGGTGGAAAGTGGAGGAAGAAATAATTTCTTTGAAAAATGTGTGGTAGCATATAAAACTTGGTGTTGTGTGTATATGCTTAACAGAGTGGGAGGCAGCTCATTTCTGACCCCAGACATTGTGACTCTTTGGGAGGTTAGGGACATAGAGGATTCTGTAAAGAAAAGCAATTAGCACTTTCCTTAATGTATTTTTTTCAAAGAGTTACCACAATCCTGTTCTCTAGCCCAAAGGGCCATGTCGGTAGTTTTAGGTCCACTTAGTATTCAGATATTCCCATTGTGGTCTTGGTGGGGTGGTCGGATACAGAAGAGGATTAAGGATCAATTTTGCATCAGGTGGCTGCTTCTGTCACGTGGTCTTACTACAGAGCGGGATGGGATGGTGGGCACTTAAGTCCATGTGTTGCGAGGCTTGAATACTCTCCCTAACCTACTTCCTGGCTCTAGAATCTTGATTCCATCTCTCGTGGAAACTGTTCTGTGCTGATGCTAAGTTCCTGATTGGCCTCAGTTATGCCCATGTCAGGATGGCCAATTAAAAGGACCCTTAGTCAACTGAATTCCCTCTGTGACTTAAAAAAATTTGGATTCAAGTCCAGTGTCCTGTTAATGTCCACTGTGCCAGGCACTCTCCGTGTTCAAATTAAAAAATTAGCCCTTTCACACTGGGGATAATAGCAATACATAATTTGTAACAGATTCCTTTATCGTGAATATGCACATTAGTTTTATCTTAGGACAGAGGTCAGAATGAAGTGACTTCTCCAGGTATACAAAGTGAGAAACGAACAGGTCTCTGCCTAGTTTTCTGGGAAAAACCTAGCACTTGTAAAGAGAACGTATCCCCATTCTTTCAAGAAGCATTTATGGAGTGCATACAGTACATTATCACTGAAGACAGAAAAACCAGTACACAATTTCTGCCTTCTGATAGTTCCTAATGCAGTGGATGGGAGAGATTATTTATACAAAAGTGCAATGTGATAGCATTTATAACAGATAATGCCAGGATTCTAGGAGAAAATACGGGTGACACCGTAGAGGTAAGAATTTCCTTCCCGAGAAGCAGTGCTTACACTGAATGAAGAGCAGTATGCAAAAGCACCAGTGGTATATTTATGGACTCTAAGTCCCTAGCTTGTTGTGCTACATGAGGCGTATTAAGACATAAGCCTAAAAAGGTGGACAGAGGTTAGATCCTAGGGGGTCTTCTATTTTTTTTCTCACTTCTGTCTGTTACCTACCTCAAAATTAGTTACATGTATTTTCCCTCCTACCTGACAAAAAACCTTCAAAAAAAAAAAAAGTTCTTCCTTTGGTGTATGTGTAAACACGGTTAAATACATCCATGCCAGCCTTAATTTGGGCCAGGAATACAATACTATACTCTCCAGACACTCTCCTGCATAGTATATAAAGCCAAGGTAACACTAGTCAGGTCAAATGATTTTAGGAACTCTTAGTGGCTCATACTCCATCGATGCCCAAAGCAGCCGTGATTCTAAGAAGCAGAAGTGGTTTCACTGTCTACATTTCCCAGGTGCACAGAAAAGATTTCTAATAAGCAAGAACTTGTACTCTTTTCGAAGCCTTTGGGGAACTTCCTGGACCATAGGAAGCTGCAAAGAATGGAAGATTCTTAGGGACCACTTTTCACACACATCCGGTAAAGGGCAGGTGTTCAAAATATAAGCAACTGAGTAATATCAGCATTGTTTATACAGCCTTGTTAGTCTCAATCAGCAAGTTACTACTAGCTTCATAATAATGTCATTTATACACTGCCTTCCATGATTTCTTTTACTTTACCCTAAAGTAATCCCAAAATAATCTGAAATGCAGCTCCAATATCAGGAAAAAGGGGGGAGGTGGAAATAATATTTCCTGTGATTTTAAGAGAACAGAATCCTCCTACTCTGGTTAGTGAATATGTCTGTGGTATGTAATAAAAATCAAAATGAACTCTCAGCCTCCTAATTTTGTCTTACTGTCAGATGGGTGAGAACAGTTTCTTTAGAGGTTAAATGATTGAAATTGGCACGTTCTGAGTGAGATGGGAATACAGAAATGTTTCTGTTCATTTTACCTGCATTTTAATTAATGGCTGGTCAAGATTCTTTTGGAGAAGTTTTTATGTTTTTTTGCATCTTTATTTTATTTATTTATTTTTGGGACAGAGAGAGACACAGCATGAACGGGGGAGGGGCAGAGAGAGAGGGAGACACAGAATCGGAAACAGGCTCCAGGCTCTGAGCCATCAGCCCAGAGCCAGACGCGGGGCTCGAACTCACGGACCGCGAGATCGTGACCTGGCTGAAGTCGGACGCTTAACCGACTGCGCCACCCAGGAGTCCCTGTTTTTTTGCATCTTAAAGCTGTTCTATTGCTGTTTCTCTGAGTGAACTTTCAAGAGCCTAAATTACTCTCTTTAGGTATGAAGTCATTAATTCCCCCCAGATATGGGAGAAATTGGATTCTGAATGAGAGTGACAGATTGTTGACAATTACTTTCAACTTTGTCCTCCACTATGAGCCTTCAGATACCCAAACATTTGGTCCAAAATCTACCTGTGAGCAATGTCCATCAGAGTCAATTATTCAGCCAATTTATACCATTTATTGAGAAATACAAAAAAGCTTATATGTACTATGTGCCTTGCTTTGCGTGGCATGGACTTTCTGTTATCTTCCCAGCACCGAATTCACACAGATAAACTTTTATTATACCTATAACTAGAAAGGATTTGCTTAACCAAATGAATTGGTGCAACTATATTTTTTAGTTGAACTTTTAACTCAACAAGCATTTAGATAGGAATAGGAAAACAGTATCTTAAGTTAGTTCCAACAATATATATTAACCTCCCTCAGTGCTTAATCACAACTACCAGTTGATCTGAGACTTTATAGAGAAAAATCACTGAATTTCTGATTTCTAACTCAGGACAAAACTATTCACAATGGCTTTGAGACCATTGAATTTAACAATGGGAAAGCAAAATCTGTTTTCAATTCAGAAGGGTTTGTCTTAATATCCTTAACCATAACAGATTTATTGGGGGGGGGAGCATAAATATTGGGTATAAGGGTAAATCACATACATTATGTGGAGGATGAGACCACTTGAGAACTGCAAAATACCCAGACACCACTACTGGTTGAGCTTTATTTGATATGGGAAGTAACCTACGAGCAAATGCATAGTGACTGAAGGTTTGTAGCCAAATTGCCAAAACATGTAATTTATGAGTCACTTCAACATTTTTGATCAAGTAGTACATCTAGACTAAATGTTGGAAAAAATGTGCAAGGATACTGTTTAAAAAGAAATAAATCATTATGGCATGAAGGATTTCAAGAAGGCCAGCACTGAAGAATTATTTCCAGTATTGAAGTGTTAAAGAAAAGTGACCTGCAGGCTCAGGGTAACACTAAAAATATTTGACCTTTGGGGCGCCTGGGTGGCGCAGTCGGTTAAGCGTCCTGACTTCAGCCAGGTCACGATCTCGCGGTCCGTGAGTTCGAGCCCCGCGTCAGGCTCTGGGCTGATGGCTCGGAGCCTGGAGCCTGTTTCCGATTCTGTGTCTCCCTCTCTCTCTCTGCCCCTCCCCTGTTCATGCTCTGTCTCTCTCTGTCCCAAAAATAAATAAACGTTGAAAAAAAAATTAAAAAAAAAATATTTGACCTTGGAAATTGAAAATTATAAAGATAGAATAATCTCAATAATATTTCATTTAGATTCCTAAAAAACACAAGATAGCATTTTTCTTTTGATATTATTTAATAAAGTTGGCTTGCTTTTTTAATCAATGTGTTATTCACAAATTGAACCTTTATTAAATCTTGAAAACTAATGAGAGTTCTTTGACTTCTAAAATAATGTTTAAGAAGTCTGCAATATGAAATTAAGAGAGCTATAGAACACAATATAGGGTCACATTCTTAGCCCTAAGTGAATCAAGGCCAAAAAACACAGTGACTTAATTCTAAACCCACAATGTAAAATTGCATTCATACTACTGGCAGTTCCAATACTAGTTGAAGTATTAACTATCACAAGCATCTTTTCAAAGAAGTGTAGTTGAATCTGTTAACACTTAGAAATTGGATGTAGGAACTACTGAGATGGTTCCTGAATCCCTAGGCAGTTAGTTCAACCTTGCATGAAGAAAAGAAATAGGGGTGGAACTCAGGATGATCTGTATGTCCCCAAGGAATAGAAAATTAATCCCTTTGACATTCCTACCCTACAAAGTAAGGTCTTCCATATCGCCCTTTCTATTCCTAAAACAATTCTTGGAGAACTGGCTGTGTGCCAGCCACAGTGCTAGGGTCAGGGTTATCCAGTGTGGAACAAGACAGATACATCTATCATGGAACCTAGATTGTAATGAAGACCAGCTAACCAAAAAATTAATTACATAAGCAAACAATCTCTAGTAAGGACTCTGAGGAAAACAAAGGATGATTTAGATGGAGTGGTCAGAGAAGACCAGTCCATGGAGTCAATGGGAAAGAACTTTGAAGATTGAAGTGGTGAAGAAATTGATAGGACACTAGAATGAGGAATATTACTGAGACAAAGAATGGTGTAAATTGGCTACAAAAACAGACCAAATCATGCAGTTCTGTGAACCCCAGAAAAGGCCAGCCAACTCATACAAAGGGTCTGACCTTACACAATTGGAGCAGGTATAGTAGTTTAGTCCCTGTAAGGCTACTGTATTTGTGATATTAGAACTGAAAACCCACAGGGCAGATAGTCAAGAAGGGAAGGCTAGAAGCCTTAGGATGGGCTGAAACTCATGTCAGTTGTTACTCTGATCTTGGTGCTGTGGATATCCTGCAGAAAGAAGCCAGTGACCTTCATCTTGGAACTAAAAAATACACATCTGGCACAGGAGTCAGAGAAGCTGAAGGAAAAGGTAAGAGTAGCTGTAGACCCAGCTGTGACTTCATGCTAACAAGTTAATCAGCACATCTGTTACAACATGTATGAGCTAATAAAATGGCTACTGCTTTGCCTCTGCCCTCCTCATTTCAACAAGACTCTCCCATGGTCCATTTAACCGGAACCTTAAAGGGAAAGGAATTCTAGGAGATGTAGGTCAGCCTAACCAAGCTGACACATCATTAGGTCATCGTGCCCCCTAAGACCCTTCCACCTGGATCTCTTCCCAGCAACTCGCAACTTCATATGACAAACAAAGCTTTGTCTTCCCTTCTCAACCTCCTCCTTCTTTGCTGGGTTTCCCTAATTTTGTAAATAGTACAACTTTTCTTCTATGACCAAGACTTTCTAATCCCCCAAACCCTTTTTTTTTCTCTCTAATCCCCATCTTGCTCCTACCAATGTGTAACTTAATTCTATCGTTTTTACCTCTGCAGTACTTACCCCAGGTGTATGAGTTCAAACTCACCAGGTGATTATACAAATCCCACACACAGATTTCACCTTTAGTTTGCTATCAGTCCCATTTTGGAACCCCAGAAGTACAGCAAGGGCAGCTCTCATCCCCAAAGACATGTACTAGCGAATGAGTTATGGTGGGGGACTAGCATGCTGTTATCATTATTTAAACCAAGAAAAACATACTGTAGACAAGATGAAAGATCTAATAAAAATGTGTTCTTATTCCTGATTCTAAAACTTTAACAGCTGGGCTTTCCCATGTGGAATAATGTTACATAAATAACTCAGCCAGGAAGCAGAGGGGCTGTGAAGAAGTCCAGCAAAATGACAGATGATCTTAGACACCCTGAATATCACACCCAATGGAGTTACAAGGAAATAAGTGGTCATTGGAAGGTACTGGTGAGCTGATGCTGGTATGGTCAGCCGACTTTACAAAACCTGAGTTGTGTATCACTAATTCTACAGAAGTTTCCTTTCTACTTAAGCATATTAACACTCTCTAATCTATTCCATAGGGACTTTTTCTGCTCCGTCCAAATTTCTCATCCTTTAATCAGTCATGGAAATCTACAGAAATTGGCTCTCAGAAAATAAAGTTGTTGAGATTGAAGACAAACACACTCAATTCTTATGTTTAGTTTCCTTTTAAAGAGGACAAAGATCATCAAAGACATCCTATGGATTATTCTTGTCCACATAATGTAGGTATGGGTCATGTTACACATCCTACTCCCACTTTTTCCTCCCACTCAAATATATATAGTTGCAGTTATGGCACAAATGGCAAAAGGCCTTATGAGAAAATATGAGTGAGGAATAGAACTCCAGCCTCAGAAATTTCGTGCTCTTCCGCCTTTCCATTTACCTCATGGGAAAGTGGTGGGAGTATGATAGATACAGAAATTTGGGGCAAGTCTCATTTCCCTTGGGTTTGGGTTAGAAGATTCCTGAAAGCCTTTCCAGCTCTAAAAACAGATGACTGTCCTGTGTTTATAGTACAGCGAACGTATTCTTCACTGGCCCCTACTTCTGTTTCTCAGTAGTTGTTTAAACATCGACAAAGAGCTTTTAGAGAATGAAAGTTCACTTGTTTGGGGTTTTTTTTGTTTTGTTTTTTGGGTTTGTTGGTTGGTTGGTTGGTTGGTTGGTTTAAAGGCGTATTCTTGGAAATCCCACTGTGGTTGGAATTTCTACTTTGTGAAGTGTACCCAGGACTTCACCTTGCCAGAAATTACGTGAGGGCTTACTTCAGTCTTTTTGAAGAGTTACAGGAAACACTGTGTGATAACAAGAGGGCTTACTTCAGTAGGAGACATTCAGCGGGCATGTGCTGGTTACTCCTTTCTTTCCCCAATCCTGAGATTAACCTTATCTATGAATATCAGCAAGAATCAACTCACCCACTGGCTACACCATGCACAGGGAGATATCCACATCAATCTGCGGGGGAAAAAAAGGAGAAAAAGTAGAAAATTACTTCTAGGCTTTTAATTGCTTGTCATTTCCCCCTATTCTCTGCTCTGCATAAGTTTTTACTCATTATGATCCAAGGCAATATGCCCCTCACCTCTAATCCCGCTAGCACACTATGAGTCACTAAGCAAGAGATGCTTCTCTTTTCCACTATTTTTATTCTTTCTTCTACGAGGATGTTGGCCTCCAAATGACAAGCCCTGTGCTTAAGAAATGGTATAATGAACCCGTTCAGAATCATATGGGAGACAGAATTCCATAGCACTTTTCATCTTGTATCTAGATAATTAAAAATGGTTTTTTTCTCATTACAAAATTTAAATCTTTGAATTAAAGAAAATTTAGAACGTTCAAATACACAAGAAATAAATTTTTCCAGTAATCTTACCAGTCCAAAACAACGATTGTTAATGATTCATGTAAAGATATTGATGTAAAGATAAAATATACATAATTATTTTTACAAAGTGGGATAAAATAGTACACACTATTTTACAGCCTCCAATTTAACATGAACATATTTACACAAATTATAGATTTTTGCAATACCATTTTTTAATAATTGGAGAGTATCCCACTAGAGAATACAACATAATTTATTTAACCAATAGCCTGTTATTGCACAACTATTTTGTTTTCTCTTCAGGAACGATATATTTAAAGGACAGCACAGCACAAGTCACATCAGTGTCCTCTAAGATTACATTTTTTTAAGTGAAATGGATATCCCAAATTTCGACTTAGCCTGCACAAGTCTTTTGTTTAGGATACGAAGCATATGTAGGCACAAGAGTTGACTGCTCACTGCTGATTATTTCAGGGGTACTTGGAAATTTCTCTCCACTCCGCCTCTACTTGCAAACTGAAATCATACCCTTAAAAAAGCTTCACATTCAAATTTTATCAACTTTTAAGAGAGTCGGGCACAGGGCATTTGAAGTCATTCCCTCCCAGCCACCAAGAGTCTTCAATTAAGTACCTGTGTCTATTGGGTGGGGGAACAGTGCTGAAGTACACATTTGAATCCAGTTCTATTAAACATTGCAAGACACTGAGCAAAATAGGGACCTTCCCCAGGCTGGCCAAAAGAAATGAAGCATCTGAGAGAATAATAGCAGGCACAGGAACTTGAAAAGTGAGCTGAGGCCGTGGGCATGTTATAGAACAATCCAATTTAGCAAAGCACCTCTATGCAACAGCCTGATGTCATGAGGCCATCTAGCCTACTGACACACTTGCTTCCACAGGTTTTCCGCCATTCAGGGTGCACTGGGGCTATAGCTTCATTTTAATAATAGAAGTAGTGGGAGAGAAATTTACAGAAAATTTTTGTAGAATTCATTTATTTGTTTATTCTACAAAATGAAATGTTTATACAGCCATTAAATGTATATTGAGTATATTTTTGACATGAAAGGATGCACACAGCATATTAAGTGGTGAAACCATGTTACGCTTTATAAAATGTGATTCATTGGTATAAAAATCCTGTACTTGTGTGCGCACACACACACATTTGTAAATACCAGCTATAAAAAATGCATACCAACATGATAATAACGGCTTTCTCTAGGAGGTAGGAATACAATGGTTTTTCTTCCCTTTTATTTTTTTAAATTTGGATTTTTATGGTGAACACCTATGATAAAATAAATGCTAAGTATAGGCATTTGAATTTCATACTCTACTTTTCCTTCATGCTTGTTATTTTCAGACGATCAGACTCTTGATGCAACTTGCTTTATTGATTTTTTTCCTCTTTGTTTCATTCCCTTGAGAATATGAAAGGTCTTTGTCGTTTTATCTCTGAATCCAATTCTCTATCTCCCCATTCTCCCACTTGCTTCCTCAAACTAGATGTTTCATATGAACTTAAAGTATTTAAGGTTGGTCACTCTTATTTGCCTTTGGAAAGCCAGAATGTGAACAGTATTTAGTAAACTTTCATCTATCATGTAAATTCTTAATTCTTTGAAGAAGCACAAATGGACTGATTTACCTCCTAATGCCCTGACTTCAACATTTTTAACCATCAAGAAAGTAAATAATTTAAATTTAGAACTGACAAAAAACAGACTCCATTATCTCTAACATATATGCATTAAGAACAGTCTGTCAAGGGTTTTGTGTAAAGGCTAAAGATAATAAACTTAAAATGTATATATTAGTCAGTGAATATTTTACATATACATTAGAGTCAGTGTGATCCAAGTTCCAGAATTAAATGTCTTGGGTTGAATATAAAACTAATGCCAAGTAAATGAGTTTATTTTCTGCATGACAAAACTCAATTCTCTTCTACCTTAAATGAAATGAAATGCATCTATCTGAGATTACATGGCACAAGGACATCATCTTCTTAAATATTCCTTATTCTCTGGTTTATGACAATAATGGCAAACATACATCCATTCACTTTACATACCTTAAAATATACTGGAGAATTTGGTATCTATTCCACTATTCAATTATGTATACTTTGAGGCTTTAGAAAAAATGAAGTATTTGACAAGGCTTAGAAAAAAAATAAAAAACACCGTGCATGAATGATTTTGTAGTTGTATATGGCTTGAACATTTAATTTTTTTTTCTGTAATAAAACCAGGTTAATGAATGGACAATGTGTTGAAGAAGACTATTACATAGGAGTTGTGACTAGGAACTCCTCACTAGGAGTTCTTAGCATATCAAAATGATGTCTAAGTTTTAACAGTTAGATAAGGAATAGAAGTGTCAAGTGTCCATGAGGCATAATTCATTAGTTTTAGAATTGTGGATGGATGGAACTCACTGAGTGAAAAACTTTGATCCTTTTGAAAGACAGCCTACTGACCAACCCCATTGCTCATGTGCTCTGTGAGGAAGTAGGAACTGTTGAACATTCTCAAAGGCATAAAATAAAAATCCTGCCTCATACTGTACAGAGAGTCTCCCCTACACCATGCCACCAGAATTGTGGACTCAGGGACTAATGTCCCTGCTTCCTCCACTGCTGGCCCATTTCACTCTGCTTTTCCAAATCTTTCATTTCCATGAAACATAAGGGCTGATCAGACAGAGTTCTTATTTGCAAATAACACTGACTCAGACCAAATTAAGCAGAAAATAAATTTATTGGAAGGATATTTGTTATCTCAAAAGGATATTGGTTATCTAATGGAATAACCCAGAAAGCTGGTACACCAGGGAAGAAAATGAAACAAGAACATAGGGCAGCTGGGGAGCTGAAACCTCAGCCAAACTGATGCCACTGCTGAATGCTGTGCCTTGTCATTAGCCCTCTGTCATATGTTCCTAAATGTGGTATCTCCATAGGCAATATAAACTCTTCACTTTCTCTGCTCCCATGCAACATGTTCTACAAGTTCAAAATCCCCAGATTAAATGTACTGGTCAACTGCTACCACAGTGGAGCTGCATAGCAAAACTACTCCAAAATTCAATGACTTAAAATAACGATTTTTATTTGTATGTGGAGCAGCTGAGGGTTAACTGATCTAAGCTGTGCTTGGCTGTGCTTGGCTCTGCTTGGCTGTGCTTGGCTCCAAACTTCAGGTTGGGTTCTTTGTGAACTCCTTAGCTCCTATTCTTATTGGATCAATGGGCTGCCTGACATTTCTTCTCATGGTAATGGCAGAAATTCAAGATAGCAAGCCAAAATGTATAAATACATTTCAAACCTCTGCAACATCAAATCTACCTACACTCCATTGGCAAATACAAATTATATGGCAAGCCCAAAGCCAAGAGGCCAGTGCAAAACATTACACCTCCAATGAGAAAAGTGTCAAGTCATATAGCAAAAGTCATTGAAACAGACTGTGATGAAGAATTGGGGCTAATGTATTAATTTATTCTAGTGATAATTCCTATTGGTCAAGTTCAAGACTTGTGATAGTGTCCTCGCTGCCAAGGGGATGAATAGATCAAGAATCTGATCCTTTGTATTCCTACAGGGAAGAAAGGATTCTACTGTAAGTGTTCAAATGCTGAGCAGACATCAAATCACCAAACACACATCAAAAGTGCCCAATCATGCTTTCCCATTCCCTTCAATAAAGTTCCAAGAGATAATAAAGAAGTGGCATACCTGGGAAGTGGAAATTAAGAATAGGAATTTGGAGACTTAGGCTACATAGCAAGAAAAGAGGAGGAAACATCATTTTTCCCAAATAATGGCAATGAGATGATCACACTTGTAAGACCTTTGCTCTGGCTCTACACAGAACCCTGAGTCAATATGCTATTCTCTCATCCTCAGACCCCAAAAGATATGCTGGAATCAAATATATGTGAAATGGAAAGAAAGGGACGCTTATATGTATGAAGATGTTCAATCCCCTGTGCACTCACACCCCATAAGCAGGAGTTTAAACTCCTTTAAACCAGAACAAAAGAAACAGAGAAATCTGCCAAACACCACTTTTTTTTCTCTTGAGAATTTTAACAACCATTACTCTGACGCCTCTGTATTCCCAAAAACAGAAATTTGGGGCAAATCTGCCTCTAGTAGATTCTACCTCTATCTCTACTCCTTTAATCTTCCTAAATGTGACATTAGGCATAGATATGCGTCGGGCCAGAAAGTCCAGAATTTAACATGAATGGCATGACTCGATGATGATGAGAATGTGGAGGCAAAAAAGTGAGCTGGTCCATGGGTAACTACTTACTCCATATTCTCCAGATGGGCATGGCTGGGCTGGTGCGGAGCTAATCCATGGGGCTGTGCACCAGGAAAGCGACCTCGCCCCCTGTTACTCTTCCTTTTTATAAGTCAGGTATGAAAGCAACAATGGTTAGGAGGAATAAATGTTTTGGACTCAGGCGTCAAGCAAAATAAGCCATTACTTGTTTAGGGCAATAATAGGAGTTACCAGCTGCCTCAGCACCTAAAGACTTTAGGGATCCAAGTTCCCATGGGAAACTGAGTTCAGCTGTATCTCCTCCCTCCACCACTGGAATGGGTCCACCTCGCTTATTGCTGGACAGAGTTCCAGGGTCATTCACTGGAAAATCTTAACAGGCTTAATAATGGGCCAGTTATTATATTGCTACTGGTATGGCAGAAGAGATTCAGGGGTAGGTCAGTTTTGTAAATAAGCAGCAGTTGCAACTGTTATTGGTGATCATACGTTATACTGATTTCTCTAGATAAGAAACGGGCTCCAACTCGACCTGCTTGAAAGTCACTGAGTATCTATCATTAACAGCACCAGTCCCTAAAGAACATCTTAAACAGCTCCTATCTTCCTGCCAGTTCAGTAAATATAAGGTACTGAACATCAAGGTGCTGTGGCATCTGGTATGGCCTGATCATCAAAATGCAGATGTACACTTAGTACTGAATTTTCCCTTAGC
>NW_024412377.1:93564825-93578628 GCF_014898765.1 Herpailurus yagouaroundi
ATATATATATATATATATATATATATATATATATATATATTAGTCTGTTTGCATTCAACAAAAAATAGACTTCTTCCTTCCTTCTGTGAAACTTAGATTCTTGCCCTCAACTCTGGCCCTTGCACAGAGATCATGTGTGTTTGAGTGATGTGGAGTTGGCACGTGTTTCCTGAACAGGATCCTTTTGGAGTGCCAACCCAATTTAACTTTCCTGCTTTCCTGAAAACAGCCCTGCATGGGGCTGATTCTTCTGGGTATGGGTGACACCTGGCCAATGTAGACAATCATATTCTTTCCCCCAGGTATTTAAAATTTGGTTCGGAGAGATAGTGATACTTGAAGTAAGAGGAGTTAAGGTGCATTAATGGTAGCATTCTGATGAGATGCTCATGAAAACCCTCAGAAGCTTTCCAGTAACTTTGCTACTCCTTTCTTTCCTTTTTCTTTTCCTTTTTCTTATTTTACTTAAGTTAGCTAAATTTTGTTTCTGTTATTTGAAACTAAAGTAACTATTCCAAACACACTCCTTCTGGAGGGCAAACCAGGGTTCAAGGACATGCAAGCTATCTAGAGAACATCATAGACAGAATTGTTTCCCACTGGAGAATCTCAGAAGGGCTCACTGTCAAGCACCCCTCCTAATAACATCCTCCAGAACAGGTGGCCGGCTGAATGCTTCATATCTTCTATCTAGGACAGGGACTAGATGAAGTTGGGCAACAGCTAAGCGATGCTTTGAAACCCTGGAAAACTCCACAAGACATGACTAAAGTGCCATCTAATTTACTTATGACTCTAGTTATAATTATGCTTATTTGCCAAGCACTTCCAGTGTATTCAAGTCTTTTAATAAGGAGAGAGTTCTTGGAAGATTCTTTCAAAGGATCTAGATGTTTCTATATAAGTGATAGGTCATCTTTCTAAAATGAGATGCAGTATACAAAAGGAAATCAAAGGATGCTTATAATTCCTGCCAGCTTGCCTTGACAATCCATCCACTCCCTGAAACAGCCTTTTGATATAATAGACTGGCAGAAACCATTTTATTCTGCCACAACAAAGATTCATTAAATTAATGGTAATTAAGATCATACCAATAACTTAATTACTTGTTTTTTTATTCCTTACTCCTGGGTGTAACACCTAATTGGAATGTGTCTCCTCAGAGAAAAGAGGAAGGAAGAAAAATTTATGAAGCTTTTTGATGACTGCTTAAATCAAATAATTTTATAAGACCCTTCATTACAGTTAACATTTGAGTACTTATAGTGCCAGGCACTGTGCTGGGGACTTTCAATGCACTTTCCTAGTCTTGGAAACCACCCAAAGAGAGAGGTGCTCTTACTATCACATTTACAGATTAAAAAAAAAAAAAAAATGAAGTGTAGAGAGTTTTTAGTAATTTACCTATGGTCACACAGTGGATGAATTTAGCAGTTTGGGTTGGAACTCATGTTTCCTGCACATCAGACCTGTGTTTGGGAGTCTAATTCCAGCCTCCAGATCACTACTTCCAGTTATTTTCAAACTGTGGTCCTCAAAACATAATTTTTAAAGTTTCCTTGAAGTCACAGGAGGAAGGAAACGGTGAGCACGCTGGGATCCTGTTAGGATAGCAATTCTTTGGATTCTGCATAAGACTTCATTTGAGGAAAGGGCTTCAGTCAGAAAATATTTAAAAACCACTAATTTAATCCATCCCCTCATTTGACCTGAGGGCCCAGACTATTTCAGAGATGTAGTTAATAAGTTGTCAATCTGAAACAAGAATATGAGCATCCTGATTCTTCTCTATTTTTCTCTTCTATTGAGTTAATTCCAGATTTCACTAACTCCATTTGTTAAGATGACTTCACGTTCAAGAGAAACATTACTTTTTAATCTTTTCATCAGTAAAAGGGAATATCTTGACTCAAATAACTGAATAGTCCTGAGCAATCCAATACATTCAGGTATGGCTTTATCTAGAGGTGTGATCTAGAACTGTGACTAGAACCCTAATTGTGTCTTCATAGTTTTCTCAGCTCGACCCTTCGTATTTTTCCCTTTGTCTCAACCTTATTTCTTTCATCATAGCAATAATGCCTGCAGCCATTCCAGAATTTGCTCCCTCAGCATACAGTACACAGCAAAAGAAAAGGTCTCTTTCTTAGCTGCTGATGAAAAACAGGTAAACTCCTTTTCCATAATTTTCCAGCAAAAAATCCCTTCACATTTCATTGGCCTGAACAAGGTCTTGTTCTTATTCCTCAACCAATGACTGTCACCACGGAAAATCAGATGCTCTGATTAACCTAACCAACCCAAACCACAGGGCCACTACCAGTAGAGGAAAATAAGGCCTCCAAAGGAGAATAGTGGACACTGGCCGGAAGAAGGACATTGATGCTGAAGAGACAACTACCAGAGCATATGCTCTAGGAGAGGTTGAAGCTGAAGCTTAAAAGCCACAATAACAGGAACAGCACTTTCTAGGAGTGACAGTAACAAGCAGGTTGGCTCACCAGTAATTCCGACAAGCTCCTGTTAAGACTCCTACTAACAGTGAATAAACCACTAGGCTCAGGCTGAGCCAGGCAGGAAGATAGATGACCATGCCTCAATCTGGGCAGGTGAGAATCACCTGAGTCTCCATAGAATAGGAATTGACAAACTATGACCCACAGCCTGTTTCTACATGACCCACAAGTTAAGAATGGTTTTTATATGTTTTTATGGTTAAAACATATTAAAAATACTTAACGATGTGAAAATTATATAAAATTCAGATATTGGTGCATATAAATAGACTTTGACCAAAACACAGCCACGCTCATGTGTCTACATATTGTCCAGGGCTGTCTTTGAAATATTCCCTATGTGATGCTTCATGGAAAAAGTTTGCCAACCTTGATTTAGGACATCGGTGCTCAAAGTATGATCCCTGACTAGCAGTATCATTACCATCTGAAAACATGTTAGAAATGCTATCTTGGGCCCACCCCAGACTTTTGAATCAGAAACTCTGGGAACGGAGTCCAGTAATCTGTGTCTTTTTCAAGCCATTGAGGTGACGCTGATGCAGGCAAAAGTTTGAGAACCACAAGCACAGAAGAATGTTAAGATGAAAAACGTCTGGGCGCCTGGGTGGCGCAGTCGGTTAAGCGTCCGACTTGAGCCAGGTCACAATCTCCCGGTCCCTGAGTTCGAGCCCCGCGTCAGGCTCTGGGCTGATGGCTCAGAGCCTGGAGCCTGTTTCCGATTCTGTGTCTCCCTCTCTCTCTGCCCCTCCCCCGTTCATGCTCTGTCTCTCTCTGTCCCAAAAATAAATAAAAAAAACAAATAAATAAAATTAAAAAAAAAAAAACAAAAAAAAGATGAAAAAGGTCTGAAGCTGCAACCCCAAGAGGGGCAGTGTAGAGAATTTTCTGACACCAGAGCTGAAGTCATAGAGCTTAGTAATGATAAAAATAACAATACTAACAATTGTAATGTTTATGGCAAACAAAGTGTGTCAGACATTTTGTTTTACGTTGACAATCTTATTAAAACCCCACCAGAGGGGCGCCTGGGTGGCGCAGTCGGTTAAGCGTCTGACTTTAGCCAGGTCACGATCTCGCGGTCCGTGAGTTCGAGCCCCGCGTCAGGCTCTGGGCTGATGGCTCAGAGCCTGGAGCCTGTTTCCGATTCTGTGTCTCCCTCTCTCTCTGCCCCTCCCCTGTTCATGCTCTGTCTCTCTCTGTCCCAAAAATAAATAAACGTTGAAAAAAAAAAAATTAAAAAAAAAAAAAACCCCACCAGAAGTGTAGGAAGGAGTTACTATTATTATGCCCATTATGTAGTAAATAAAGTGAAGTTCATGGGACTGACTAGTTAATGTTAGTAAGTGGTGGCTTCTGGCTAAGACCTAGATGGTTTGACACCAGGGTCAGACCTCTTCATGTCATATACCTCTGAGTTATGTAAGCTAGATAAACGGAAGTGTTACTGAAAAAAGAAAGTGACACATGAATACCATCAGTTTTGAAATCAATTTTATACATTTATATGAAGTAAGATGCACTTATAACTCCCATTTTCTTCGGGCTGGGGAACTAGTTTCAACTAAACTAGACATGTAGCCTTTCTTGAGTAGATTTGGAGAAAAGTCTACCACCATTTGTGATCTCCTACTAAAATCTATTCCTTTTCCTCCTACATTTTACATAAATTTTAAAAGTAAGATTTTTCCTCTTCATTTGACTGGGAGTCGCTGACTTTTGCTTTATTATTTAGATTGCAATTACTTAATGCTTTTGTTGTTTTCCACATGAATGTTAGAATAGTATACTTTTGTCTACTTTTTCATGGCATAACAAGTTTTAGTTTCTTTTTCTGGTCAGGAAGGCTGAGCAGGAAGGGGAGAGGGAGGTGGGGGAGGATGAGAAGTAAACCAACACCAGGAGACATAGAAGTGGAAAAACAAAGCTAAAAAAAAAAGATTCTTGGTACTGTAGGATGTCAAGTCTAGGCAAAGGACACCTAAGAGCAGTGATCTGACCTTTTTATATTAGAAAAACAAGACCATGTTGAGATGTGAGAGACACTTGAAAGGTACAATTTGAATTTTGAACAATGTTTTCCATATGGTGCACGTGTCATCAATAATCTTTACAGGTTCGGTTGACTCTTCAATGAAATTCACATTTCCGGTTTCAGTTTATAAAAAGTAGGGATTATATAGCTCTGCACACTTTAAAAATGCACTGAAAAATATATAAAAACTAATTTTTGAGTATATTTTACATGTGGAATAGTCAATAAAACCCAGCTTTGATTTCTGAAGAATGAAAATGTTCATGTTGATCTATATGGCTATAATAAAGCAATTGACCTAAGAGACCAAGGGCTAATTAGAGAAAACTTTGCTTTGTGTTGCAAAGTTTCAGACTCTGTCCATTAAATACACCACATGTGGACAATGTCACATAATACTAGTTGACTGTAGGCAGAATGATCATCAATTGATGGATTAACCTAGAACATTAGAAAAAATACAGCCTTATTACATAGCAAGTTCTTGAACAGATGGAGATGAACTATATTAATAATTTTTACATTTCCTTGGATCATCAATCTCTTAGGAAAACTGATAAAACCTAAGAATGCTCTTCCTATAAGTATGTGCATACCTATAAACAATTATGCTTATTAATTCCTAACCTAGGTTTTGAACCCTAGGTTACAAATTTCCAAACAGTATGCGTTTTGGGGTTTCTTCTGATCCAAAAGATCTGCGATGATATGATTCCATTGTTTAAATCATCTGAATTAATATCACTTAGAATCAGCTGATGGTTTTCACATAGCTCACAGAACTCTGGGGAACCAGGATATGGGTGATCTTGGTGGAAAGCCACTGAAATCCACTTTTCTACAGACTGAACACTGATCATTTGCAGTCTATTTTGAACTTTTAACTAATAGCAACTTGTATTTTTTTAGTTTCTTAAACAAGGTACGGTTAGTTAAAAGTAATGAATTAACTGACCTTGGCTTTCATGTGCTAGCGTAATGCTTAATTTCTGACTAGCTTCAGAAGATGCCTTGTAGAAACTTTATCGGTCCTATCCACAGTCCACAGAGACACGGAGCCCTTTAAAGTTATCAAATATAAATCCCTTTTGTGCTGTGCCATAGGCAAAGTTGGCTCATCAAATTCACTTCCCATTGAGGGGAAAAGACAATAAACAAAGTGACAAGGATATTCAAGGGAATTTGGTTTAATTCAAGATGAATGGCGTCCGGGCACTTACTTGTGCTAATTGCCTGGTACTAGAACTACGGTTCTAGTCCTTTGGTTTCTGAAGGATCTGATCTTGGGGGGGTGAGGGGGGGGGGGCCTTGTTTTATTTTTTATTTTGTTGCTGCTTAGTCTTCGTTTTCCACGAGGGGTTTCCCTTACAGAAATATTCTGAAAGTACAAAAACAAAACAAAACAAAAAGATAGCAGGAAAGTATAAAGCCCATAGGGGAAATAAACAGTACAATTATATATGACACTAAAATAAATGAAGGCTTACCTTCTTCCAACCCCGCTTCCTCCTAATGACTGTGATAACTGAAGTGTTGGGTTTTATTAAATAGAGCAGCAGTGAACTCTCTGGAGATGAAAGCAGCTAGTGAAATTCATACCTGCTGAAACAGAAGGAGTCTCCTCCCTTTTGTAGCTGACAGATCCATAATGAGCACATTTTGTAGCTGGAGAGAAAGAAAAGAAGATGAAAGAAAAATCTTTTGAAGACTAGGAAAAAAAAAAAAGGGAAAATCCCACTAATATAGTGAAACCCCTTAAATTGTTTTGTGAGAGACAGAAAAAAGAATACTATTTAAAAGGTCACATTGGTTGTTTGAATTAGTTTGGCTTCGATGAGATAAATATTGTGTACGGGAATATAAGAATGAATGCTAGAAACCACTTTCACACAGTGAACAAAGGAATCATCCCTAATATGTAATTAACTGATGTTCCCTGTTCACCACAAATGTTGGCTTTCAAATACTTCAAGTGCAGGGGCTCTTTGTTAATTGGCTCAAGCATCCCTGAGGACTTCTAAGATATTAAGACCACAGGATGCTTCAAGGTTCTTTCTTTCTTGAAAAAACATGCGTACAGAGTTTTAAAACATGGTGACTGCCATAGCACTGCCGTCTATTTTAAATGACAAAATGAACCTATCGTTAGTACTCCAAAACTTTTCTGCAACATGCCATATTAGCTCAATGTCTATCAAATAACAATTTTATTTTTTTCTTGTACCTTCAAAAAAAATGTCTGTGATGAAATTCGCTCTCCAACCCAAACAGGTTCTGTGACTTTAAATGCAAATTACCAAACTGTTCCTGAGGCAAGTGAAAAGGAGGATTGCATCCATCATGCTGTTATTTAAAATGAATTTAACCCCTTAGGCGGACAACAAACACAAACCCAGATTGCCACGAACAGAAGCCTGGGGGTCTGTTCAGATAAGAGCTGCCATTTCAAAAAAAAAAAAAAAAAAAAGTGCTGCAATAATGCCACAGTGAGCAGGACTTGATGTTGAAACCATGAGCCTGATCTAGATAAGGCTAAGGGTGAAAAACTAGGGAGGACATAAATGACATTTTACATTGGGTAGAGGTGATTTGAGGTGCTTCACACACTGCTGAGGCAGCCAATGTTTCATAGACTCTGGGGGCCATACATGCTCCAATCCATTGACTGTCTTGTTTGGAATGACTGATGTCCCTTTGGCTCCAGGGATCTGACATCCTGGGATGTGACAGGATATGGTGAATTGTTTATTCATAATTTAATCAGAAAACCGACTGATCTCCAGAATCCATGTATTTAAAACTGGGTCTCGGGGCGCCTGGGTGGCGCAGTCGGTTAAGCGTCCGACTTCAGCCAGGTCACGATCTCGCGGTCCGCGAATTCGAGCCCCGCGTCGGGCTCTGGGCTGATGGCTCAGAGCCTGGAGCCTGTTTCCGATTCTGTGTCTCCCTCTCTCTCTCTGCCCCTCCCCCGTTCATGCTCTGTCTCTCTCTGTCCCAAAAATAAATGTTGAAAAAAAAAAAAAATTAAAACTGGGTCTCAGTTAGAAGCCACCCTATAAGCTATTGCTCTAAATCCTGCACTGCTTATTATAATGTGTGTATTTAGAACTTCATATTTTATCATTGGTTCTATAATTCTTTAAACAAATCATTCCCTGTATCCTTGTAGTTGCTAATGGCTCAATTCTTTAACACTGTTAATGGTTCAGGCTAGTTCATAGTAGTGACTTGTTACAGGGGCTGTGTATCTGTGCTGTCCCAGCCCTCACCAGTCCTGCTCTCTCTGAAATGTGGCTGGGTGCCCAGAGAATGAACTAGCTACTGCCTGATAGAGAGGAGAATCAAAGACTGGTACTTGGCAGGGGCCTCTGCTCTTGCAGCTGCTGAGTGCTAAATTATTACTGATGTGCTTCTCCAGCCGTGCACAGCAGGGCTGGCCTAATGCAACAGTGAGCCTCTCCTCTGGCCCTTAACACAGGACTTGGGTTTCAGAGCGGGAATAAAGGGGGCAAACTGAGCTGGCTCCTGCCCAGGGCAGAGTGGCGAGCCTGTCTGTCCTGCACAGACTGAAATGCCGTGGACACGTTTCATGCTCTTCATGTGCACAAATAAGAACTTGTGTAGACTCCAATTGTGAGCCTAATGTGATTGCTGGAGAGAACCTTGGTAGGTTTTGCATAGGTGTATGAGTTCATCAAACAGAACTTCTGGGGCAAAGTAACACCATTCAGAGTTTTCATAATGCTGAGGAAGCAGAGTCTCAGCAGGAGACACCAGTGAAGGAGGGAGGCAGCTTTTCTTCTACTGTTTAAAGAAAATCACATGCCCATCTATCTACCTGTGCTTTGCCAACAGGTGTTTTTAAACTGACATTAGGTGTCCTGTAGTCTTCCAGTACCCTGGTGAGGTGTGTCTGCCCACTGGTATGGTATTTGTAAAGGAGACAGGGAAGAAAAGAACATAGAAAGAACCTAGGGTCACAGAACCCCCGTCCAGGACCCCCTGCAAATAACTTGGGCTTTCTCCATTTTCTCATCTATTACCTGTGTGTACTCCTAGATTGCTAGTCCTGGTTATTTCCTACACTTTTAGGCTGAATCTCCTGGAATGCCAATGCAAATGGGATTGAATGAAGAGTCAAATTGTACATTACAACATACATTACATTTTTATACTGTCCCCTCCCCACATCCCACACTCAATTCAACCCATCAAAATGGGGGCAAACTCCACACAGAGCCCTTTCCCCCAAGGCTTGTATACATGAGATAAACAGAGTTTTATCTCTTTTCAGATAATTTCCTTCTAAGAGCCCATCAGCAGAGGGTAACAGTAATTGTTGGCAATTGATTTCTCTTGCTTACAGTGACAAACTTTAGTAAAGTTTTAAGATCAGATGTACCTCTGTTGCTTGTATAAGACTGAAACATTCAGTGTGACTTTTATTACTCTTTCTTCTCAAGGTAATGAACTCAAGGAAGTATAATTAAAAAGCCAAAATTTTGTTCAAAATAAACAAGCACACACACATTTTCCCCACATACCAGCTGAAACCTGTTCTCCACTCATCTTTCAAGAGAAAATTTAAATTTAGCGAACAAGGCATCTCCTGTTAATTGCTCATGTTGGTTGTCTGACAGCTTCTAGAGCCCAAACAACTGAGATGTTAACATTTTGTTTTTCCACCCATTGCTTTGCTCTAAAGTGGATATGGCCTTAGAATATTTTCATGCTTTTACAAATGTTGTTCCAAATGGAATGTGAAAGAAGCTACAATTCCACCTCAAAGGCAAACCCACAGGAAAAGTGGTATTAGAAGAGACATGCTCCAGGGGCGCCTGGGTGGCGCAGTCAGTTAAGCGTCCGACTTCAGCCAGGTCACGATCTCGCGGTCCGTGAGTTCGAGCCCCGCGTCGGGCTCTGGGCTGATGGCTCGGAGCCTGGAGCCTGTTTCCGATTCTGTGTCTCCCTCTCTCTCTGCCCCTCCCCCGTTCATGCTCTGTCTCTGTCCCAAAAATAAATAAACGTTGAAAAAAAAATCTTTAAAAAAAAAATTTTTTTCAAAAAAAAAAAAAGAAGAGACATGCTCTATATAGTGGCACATATTTCGTTATACATTTTCATTTTCTCATTGACAAATCCTTCAAGAAGTAGCTTTCCAACATTCCTTCTTATGTGTAATCTTCGAGGAAAACAGGGAACAAAGTCAAGAAAGCCTCTTGTCTTTGTAGGTGATTTTACATAGTACCAAACGTCATCTCACGGAAATTGCCTTAATACTGCAAAATTCAAGCTATTCGTGGTGGGGGCCCAGAAGTCCACAACAGTTTGACACTTTCAGGGAAGGACCCTGTTTGCTTTTGAGAGGTCCTTGAACTCTTTCAGGCTCCTGGGATCCATTTCATCCAGCACTGTCCAATAGAGATGTAACATGAGCCACGTATGTAATTTTAAGTTTTCTATTGGTCGTACTAGAATAAATAAAATGAAACAAGTGAACTAAATTATAATGATATATTTAACTTAACCCCCTATATCCAAAACATCACTTTAACATATAAGCAGTATAAAAATTATTAATGAAATGTTTTGCATTCTTTTTGTTGACATCAAGTCTTCAAAATACAGTGTATATTTTGTTGTGACAGCATATCTCCGTTTAGTCCAGACACATTTCACATGCTCAGTTGTCACATGAGGCTAATAAATAGTTAGGGTATTAGACAAAGCAGATTGAAGTCATTGCTCTTTACCAGAACATGTAATGGTGTCTGAGGGACCAGAAGGAATTGATGTGGCTCCAAACCATGAGCAGATTATCACCTTTGGTTTCTACCAAACCTTTTTCAAAAAGCCGTATAGCAAAGTGGGCTCTCTGATGCACTGAATCATATAACCATTCATTCCTTCAGTATTTAGTGGTTACTGGGCACTGAGCTTGCTTGACCTCACAACTTTGAAAGGTGAATAACTGAATAACTGAATTTCTACTGACAGTATCCCATATTTAGATATCTTTTAATACAGTTTTATTCTAGAATAGTTTTAGATTTATAGAAAATCTTGAAGATAGGTCAGAGATCTCCTTATGCCTCCTTCCCAGTTTCCCCAAATATTAATATCTTACATTAGTATGGTACATTTGTCACAATGAACCAACACTGATACATGGTTAAGTAAAGTCCATGCTTTATTCATATTTTCTTGGTTTTTAACCAGTTTCCTTTTTGTGTTCCAGGATGTGACATCACATTTAGTCTTCATGACTCCTTTTGCTCCTCTTGGCTGTGACAGTCTCCCAGATAGACTTTCCTTATTTTTAATAACTTCAGCAGTTTGGTGGAGTATTGGTCAGGCATTTTGTAGAATGACTCTCAGTTGGGATTTGTTTGGTTGCTTTTTTTCATGATTAGATTGAGGTTATGAGTTTGGGGGAGGAAGTGCATTGAAGTAAAGTGCCATTCTCATCACATACCATGTATATGATTTATGACTGCAATATTAACCTGGATCACTTGGTTAAGGTAGTGTTTGTCAGGTGTCTATACTCTAAAGCCACTCTTTTGTGTCTTTTCCATCTTCTACTCTTGGAAAAGAGGTCACTGTGTGTAGTTTGGACTATAAGAGTTATGTTTCACCTCCTTAAGGGCAGAATATGCACATATGTTATTTGGAATTCTTTTTTCATGAAAGATTTGCTTATTGCCCCAATACATTTATTTTTTTTAATTTATTTATTTATTTTGAGAGAGAGAGAGAGAGAGAGAGAGAGAGAGAGAGAGAGAGAATAAGAGGCAGAGAGAGAGGCAGATAGAATCCCAGCCAGGCTCCACACTGCTGGTGCAGAGTCTGACAGGGGCTTGAACTAAAAAACCACGAGATCATGACCTGAGTTGAAATCAAGAATCGGTCGCTTAACCGACTGAGCCACCCAGGCACCCCTCCCCAATTTACTTTTTAAAAAAAGTCATGTTTATTTATATCAGTTTGAGCTCGTGGATATTTATTTTATACTTTAGTTATTATCCAATATAACTTTATTTACTTTGTTGCTCAAATCATTTCAGCTTTGGCTGAGCCATTGGGAGCACTTTTAGTTGGCTCCTGTGTCTTAACATGTCCCCATCGCTGTGAGTTTTTGAGTTCTTTTGTTTTGTCGTTTTGCTTTGTTTTGTTTTTGAGAACCTCCTTGCTCCAGGATCCTTTTGTATTCTTTTTGCCATAGGCCTGGCGTCAGATGTTTCTCCAAGGATATCCTAGTTCCTTTTATTGGAAAATGGTTAAAAACAAACAAACAACAATACAAAAACAACAAAAAAGAAACAAGATGAGTGCTAGATATTTAACATTTTGTAGAGCATTATTAGTAATTTATAAATAGTGTTCCCCGGGGAAAAAATGAGGAAAATATAGTTTCCTGAACATTTTCCAAAGGACACATTTACACATTGTAAAAATTGAAGAGCTTCTGAAATCTCTATCCTAGTGTAATATTACCAAGGCATTCTTGTCAATGACAATCAGGTGTAAGAAAGAAAATGTGCCTAAGTCAGGTAAATTAAGACTTTTCATAATCTTTTTTTGTGAGTTATATATGAAACATGACAAGCAATTGGAATATTCTATTCTATTCTATTCTATGACACCTGGGAAAAAAAATCACCTCAGTGAAACAGTAAAGAAAATGCATTGGCCCAAAGAGAGATGAAAGACTATTGAAAAATAGAAAAAGGATTAAAATTATACAATTGAGCTTGAGTGTGTGTTCATGAAGTTGTAAGATCTTTAAAGACTGTTTTTAATGACTTATTATAAGCACAGTGACTGGTATATAGCCTAACATTTCTTAAACATCTAAACTGAATTATAATTAGATATTTAAATATTGCTTCTTAACTTTATAAAAACCATACAGTTTCATAATACTCAAATAAAAAAAGAATTTAGAGGATATTTTCTGTTCTTTTTTTTTTTTAATTTTTTTTTCAACGTTTATTTATTTTTGTGACAGAGAGAGACAGAGCATGAACGGGGGAGGGGCAGAGAGAGAGGGAGACACAGAATCGGAAACAGGCTCCAGGCTCTGAGCCATCAGCCCAGAGCCTGACGCGGGGCTCGAACTCCCGGACCGCGAGATCGTGACCTGGCTGAAGTCGGATGCTTAACCGACTGCGCCACCCAGGCGCCCCTCTGTTCTTAAAGTACAGAAGCTCACTTTGAATAATATTATACTCTGGTCAGCTCAGTTGCTAAATCCTTCATCCTGTTCCTTCCTTGCCCTACCTGCCCCAGTACCACAAAATCATTCACAACTTTTTTCTAAGAAGTCATGGAGTGATCATTTCTTAAGGTAAAGTTGGACTAGACCAAGTGAATATTTCATCAAAACATTCTACTGGAGCAAAAAAGGGAATAAAAAAGGGAAACACTCTTTCCAACTATGGAAACACTAATGCAAACCAGTTCTGGTGTTTGGTTTGATTCTTCTGCTTCTAATTCAATAGTGCAGTGACCTCATTCTAGCCCTTCCTCATGCTGGTCTGGTAATCCTACTCTCTTTATTTTGGCCATCCCAGCATTTTCTACAGCTAGCTGTTCTCCACATCCCCTTCCCTCTGTCTATACCTGGAGAGTATATTCAGTCTTCACGTGCATCTTGCTCCCACTTGTGCTTGACCCTGCAGACATACCCATTAACTCCTCAGTTTGAGGTCAATTTGGTATGAGGAAGAGTAAACACACATCCCTGGTAAGCCCCAAGATAATGATTTAAGCCTATATTACTTCAGATTTTTAGTGAGTTTTTGAAGCAAAGTGTAAAAAGTGATGAACTGCTCAACTACATGTGCTTAAGGTTCTATATTAAACCTGTATTTAACAGTTCCATAATCCTGCCAAACGACATTTTGAAAAAACTAAAACCTGTGTTCTCAATTGTTCTCTTTCCCTAGACAACATATTTGGATTAATATGCATTCTCTCTCAGCCTGTCTCCCTCCCTCTCTCTTCCATTCAAACATCTTTATCGTCCTGAACTCACTTCTTTGTGAAGCTTACTGTATCATTTTTGGACAGGTCAATTTGTGGAAAGCTGTCTTTCATAGTGAACTGAAATTTACCTTATCATCTGCACCTATCATTCCTGGAATCAAATGGGATTCTAAATGTAGAAACATTTTGAAACAGCAAAGTACTGAATAAATAAATATATATATATATATATATATATATATATATATATATATATAT